>NW_028232883.1:0-141570 GCF_057557595.1 Rhyacophila brunnea | reverse complement strand
TATTATTTTTGTAATTTGACATCACCACTAAATTAAAATTCTGCTTTACGATTTTTTTAAGATAAAATGTTATAGACAAAGTTTTTGCACATATTGTACATAAAATTGTAATTTAATTTATTTTTAAATAAAAAGATGTTATTTTCTACCATAATTTCTAGAGTCAGAAATGAATAAGTAAATGCATTTCTTGCTCTTGTACTGGTTTTCAGTATTAGAAATGTAATTTTTTTGATATAAGTCAGATTTTATCTATTAGAAATGCAAGGTTACATATGCAGCCTTTTTATCATCTTCATTAGTAAATTGTTTAAACATTATTATATACTTAATTTTTACAGGTTGGTTAAAGTTTTCATAGAAAATTAAATTAGAAAATCCACTTTTGGAGTATATAGTTTTTACAATTGAGGAGGCATATTTGAAGAATCTGAAAAAGAAAAGTATGCTTACGATATATACCAAATAAACCTTGCACAAACACTATTTATGTTTTTATAAATTCTAAAGATTCATTAGAGTGCGCAAACAACAATAAACTACTTTTTTAAATTTCCTCGTGATTAATTATTCTTGATAATTGAAAAATGGGAACGATTCAATGTTTCAAGAAAAACAAAAACAATGTATCCTACTAATTAAAAAAAGAAGTAATTATTTTGAAATTAGTATAAAAATTTTTAGAAGGTTTTCCAAATCGGTAAAAATATACAATCTCTAGATTTGAAATATATTTAAAAGAAAATTATAATATTTCATTTTTTTAGGTTTTTATTGTTATACGCTTTTCATGTAGTTTCAATAAATTTTGATCCAAAAATTAATAAAAATTTTACTGTCTAGCCGATTTTAAAGCTTTTACATCACAATTTTACTGTTAAAAGTCGCGATTATAATCTTACATTAATGTAAATTGTAACAAAAAACAACGCATATATAGATGGTTTTATCTACAGTCTATAATTTATTAGTTAAAAAGATTTTTTCTTTAATACAAGTGGACTTAAGTGAGAAAAAACCGTCATTACTATTATTTCTTTATATTAAGTGGTTTTCAATTTTAATAGTATATATTATTGTAAAAAATATTAATTTACTGCAATTTTTCGACTATCTTAGATGACTAATTTGCACTAAATGTCAATCAATCATAGAACATATATGGAAAGGATCTTTTTGAGTGACCGCATTTCCTTATTTAGACATCAATCAAGCTGTCACCCAAAAAAAATTAAAAGTATTTATATAAACATTTACATGTTCTTTAGATGAATTTCTTAAGCATGTTTTTATATTTACCATTATTTTTAAACGCTGAATTGCAAGAAGTTGGCCTCAATAACCCATTGATTGTTAAAAAAAACCTTGATGCCCATGAAGATTGTGAAATTTTAATTTTCTCTACTAAAAATAAAAATCTCTTGTACGAACACATCATTGAGAGAAAGCTGCATTGTAGTCTAGTAAAAACATTTGTCTTACACATCCATAATTATGGCGAAAAATATGCAGATCAAATTTCAAAAGCTGCAAAGCAAATTCAAATTCATGATAACAAAGATATCTATTTACAAAATGATATTAATTTAATAGCCTTTCAAATGAGCTTTAAGTCAAAAAAACAGGTAGAAAATGATTTTAAACTAAAATGCAATGAAAAAGAGTGTTTTTCAAAAAATGATAATACATTTCAATGCAAAGAATCTAGATCCTTACTTTTGAAACCCCACTATAATATGAAAAAGTGTAAATATAAAATCGCTTATAAGTTGAGCAAGAATTATTTTAAAGATTTGGCAAAAAAAATGTTTAAAATAATAATCGGAAATGCTTACAAATCTAAAAGGATATACCATAAATTCATATCAAGTCCTTTTAGTTTTGACTGCATGATTTCGAAAGATAAAAATGTTGCGTTAAAAATATTTTGCAAATGTAAGGCAAAGGGACATATTATGCTTGATTCCAATGAAGATACAGAAAATGAAAGTTGTAATTATTATTTGTTATATTTTCGGCATTCTCTTGCATGTATATTGGAGTTTTTGATGAACTGTGAAAACAAGATTTTTAGAGACAGAATAATTTTAGAATCAGATTTTTACATTAATCATTTATTATCATTATCTAAAATAGAAGAAAAAAATGCAATAAGAAATTTAAAGTTTATTTTTATTGACCCGCGAATTGGAAAAACAATTCTTGATACTATGCATGATGAAATAATCCCTAGAGAGTCTACGATTTTTTGTTATCTTTATATGTCGAATGTGGATTTTTTAGGCATTTTTTTTGATCTGTGCATAGATATTTTAAAAAATATAACGGATGAAATTAGTACTGAGGAATATCGTTTAAATGTATTTAAATCTTTTCATAGTCAATTTATTATGCATATTAGAAGAATGTTTGAAATCAGCCATGAAAATAGTTTATCAAAAGAAAAACTTACTAAAATCTTACAAAAGTGTTCATTTACTAAGGTCGTGATTGGAGATACAATAATCGATGATTTAAATTATGCACATTTTAAATTGAGCCTTATTTCCGATCTAGATAAATACATACACGAAAAAATGACAAAAGAAAAGTTTTTTTGTCATTTAAAATGCAACGTAAATATTCAATTTAAATTTGAACGCAACATAAAAAAATTTGAAACCGATACAATGCCTGCGAATAGTTTAAATCTGTAAGAATGATCCAGCGTCCAGAAATTTCCTATTTATTTATAGAAGTAAAAATAAAAAGCCTAAATTTACAGAGAATTCTAAAATAAATTGATAAATTACGAATAAATGTAAGTAAAAAATTGAGTCGTATTGAAATCTCAAATATGTTTCTGTAAGAAAGTAAACTGAATATATTATTCAAAAAAAAATAAATTACTAAAAATCAATAAACAAATAAAATCCTATAAAAAATATATTATTTTCTTAAAGTATCAATATATTTCTTTCTAATATCGTCGAAAAGGCGGAGATAAGATAAAGATAATCATCAGGCACACATTAAACGTAACTCAAACGGGAAATATAAAAATTTCATAAGGAGGAAATCAAATTGGTTTGCAATAGGTTTTAAATTTAGTATCAAATATTTTTGATGCATAAATACAAAATAAGAGGTAAGTCAGTTTAAAAAGATTAAATTTAAAGTAATGCAAAAGATGAGAAAAAAATTTGAATCTGAATTTGCCAAAATTTTTTAGAATTTCAGAAAAATCAAAGCAAGATTAAAAAAATATATAGAAATTTAGTTCGATAATTACAGAACAAAATTATACACATGAAACTATTGCAATTACATAAAATCACCAATTATTCACAAAATGGATGTATAAAAAAATCCAAAACTTCTGCTAAAAAGCATTATTTGCGGCATAAATAAGTAATTTTTGTTATCACTTATAAAAATAAAGACAAGAGGTTATATATTTCAAAAAAAGTTATGCAGAAAACGGTGATATTATAATGTTTTTCCGACAAAAAAAGGTGTATTCGAATGAAAGTGACTTAACTGATTCTTAGATACTTTTAAAATCTTTTTAAAAAATTTTGGTGCGGTAAATGCGAAATCAATTTGCGAAAAGCGGTTTAGAGCATGAAATAACATATATACAAAAAAGTAGATACTTTATCGTCAAAAATTATTTTTTAAAAAAAAAGTAATCTTTCGTATTTAGAATCCTTTCTTTTAGCTAAAGAAATTAATTTCGATGTTAATAGCGGTTTTTACATGCTATTCACAGCACGATCGTGATAGTTATCGTGTGAAATCGATTTTAAAAATCTATTGATGTGTGCTTACAAAGAGCGAACCACTCTAATACAATTTTTTACGTTCTAGTCGTAAAATTAGTCCTTATTTATGGAAACAAAGCAAAATTGATAAATATACCTTTTTTTCTAATTAAAAATAAAGAAACACCCCGTCGATTACCGAGTAAAAAGAAATATTTCGAAGTTTAAAAAATTTATAAAATATAATTTGGCTCAAAATGTTATTTAAATTAAATTTTTTTGTTTGAATTATTAAACATTAGCAGCGCCAAATAATGGCAAAATTAAAAAAAATTAAGATTCTAATTGAATATACTTTTGCCTTCATTTTTTACTGTTATAATTTTAGAAAGTTCGCTTTATATTACTAGGAACCATTGCTTAACTGCTGCGTCACTCTGTAAGACTCTCCCAGCACTTTTTGTCACCCGTTATCATCATGAATTAAGCCCTTTCTCATTGGCGGCAATCATTATGTGGGATGAATTCAATTCTGTCTTTTATTCATCGCTAAGGTATACAAGCATAACCACACTCTACACATACCATATAACCTTGCTATACGGTGTGGGATCCTTTTTCAATACTGGAGGCACAGTTTAACGGCTTACACAAAAACCACCTATTTCTCATGGCTTTTCAATGCTTTATCATTTATCTTTTATTGTTTACTGGCCATCCCCTTTTGCTATTTTTCTTTAGAGTAAATTCGTTGAAAATTAGTGGGGCGGGTGGAACCCGCAACACCTCACTAGACTCTGACTTTTAAACCACTCAACCATACTACCTCAATATTTAAATTATATCATTATTTATATTTATTATATATAAATTTAGATATACTTTTCTATTGTTACATAGAATTCATATACATACATGGAAAGCAGAAGATTATTTTCTTGCATGATGTATCAAAGAAATATAATACATTTATTGTAGATATTTTTTGGGTCTGATTACATTTTAATTTTAATATCGCTATTTTTTTGATTAAAAAGACTCATCTGAATAAAAAATATGAAAACTGCTTCTGCATGCAAAAACCATGTATACAATTTATCTTTAGCCTTTACTTTTTTGCGCCTTCTTTATTAGTTAAACTGCTGCAAAAATGCATATTTATTACACTAGAAAGTCATTATAAAATTACTCTTGTCTTAAAAAAGGTTTTAACATGGATTTTTTCGTTTTTATACGTCTCTAAACAATTGATCTTTATAATTTACCATTTAAAATAAAGAATATAATTTTTATTTCTTTTGTTATAAATTTTGCCTTGACTCAAGGAAAATAAAATCTATATATATGTGGTTTTTTTTCAATATTATTTCTTTCGATTTTGTATTTTATATTGCTGTCATTTTTAGATTTATATTCTAAATAAAAGGAAAATATTGCATTAAAATTTGTAGGACTATACTAAAAGGTATAACCTCTTTTAATTAAAAGTAGCTTACTGTAATATTTTCGTAATTTTAAATGCAGAAAAAGTATAATAGAAAGAGCCTATATTTTTAAAATATGAGCTATATTGATTAAGAAATAACACATACCGAATTTACTTTATCTTGTATCCTTTGCATAAAACAAAATATTTAACCTCTAATTACGAAAAATGTTATGTTTTTTATTATTACAAAAAACTGGTATTTTCACTTGTTTTTTATATAAAGCAGAGTTGCTGTTGGCATTTACAAAACTATCTATCCACTTACTACTTACTTTCAATATTTAAGGTGAAATTAGGAATAAAAAAATGTTGTTATAAAATTATACCTGTAGATTTCAATTCTTATAGTATGTAGTTTTTATATTTTTTTTTGAATTCTAAAAGATATTGTAAATTGTAATCGAAATGATGTCGATTTTTTTACGATACTTTTACATTTTATATAGTATTTTTAAAAGGATTTTTGTTTACTTATTAATGTCTTGAAATATCTGGTAAATTATAATAAAATTGTATTATTTTTTTATATTATATATAAGCTTTTATAAAATTTATAGAGCATTGTGAGTATAGTATCTTTTATTCAAATATTTTACCCTAAAACACGTACAAAGCGAAAAAACTATAATTATAAAAAAAAACATCTATCTATAGCATAAAATGCTTTTTTTTTACATAATTTGACAATTTAAAGAAAGATCCTTTGGTTCAGATTTATACAATTCATATTTGTAATTTTTTTATTAAATAATCTGCCGTCTATTTTTGATATTACATGTATTTATATTTTCGCCTTTAAAGCAAAACCACTATCTATCAATTTAATTGAAACCATTTGTAAAGACAAGAACATTTTGAATGAAATATTTTTCTGTTAAATATTTGCACTTAACACGCTATATTTACGCTATTTATGTTATATTACGGTACTTATTTTATATGAGATCAGTTTTTGAAAAACAAACGTCGTTTCTTATGATTAAGTGTAGAATATAACTCATAATACAGTAAACATTCACATTTTTTTTATGCAGGAAAATATAATGTGAAAGCATATATTCATATTCTTTTATCTTTAATATCACGATAGATAGCTAATTTTTGACCATAATAAACCCCCTAAGAAACAAACCCAAAGGAAATATAATTTTATTCTTCAAAACACGACTTTGAATCTAAAATCATATGTTTTTATACCATCTGTATGCTTTAAACATGTTTTTTTTTAAAAAAAGAATCTTAAACTTTTTTTTATATATGTTTTTTGCATAGCTTATATATAATTTTAGAAAATACAAACACGTGTTGACGTTTAAGTGATTAGAGTTTTATTTTTCATCTTTAGGACATTAATTTTTAGATTTATCTATACAATGACATCATGTGCTGTTTAAAATTTATAAATTTTAAAATCATAAAAATTGATATTTGCACGCATTTAAATTTTAAAAAGTCACATTCAAATCTAAAATAACGTAGGATATCTTTACTTTACTAAAATCTGGTGTCTACGATATTTATTTATGTTCAAGTTAAATTTTTTGAACTTTTGTTAACTCAAATTATGTTTATACTTCATTCTTGAACCAAAGCTGTAATTTTTATAATTTTACTAATTATGCTTGCTAAACTATGGTTCCAAACTTAGATTGTTATAAGTGCGCGCGAATTTTAGATTGACTCATTATTTTTAGACTAGCTTATATATAAAATTTTTTATTCTATATGAATCAAAAAAGCGAAAATACTAGACAGATAAGTGATAGACAATATATTGCTTATATTAGGTCGGGGCTAATAATAGATTTAAACCTCTTATTGTAAAAAAAGAAGTGGATTTAATCGTGTTTTTATAATGCAGTCTTTAAATTCTTATTAAAAATATTATTCGTAATTTATGGCACCTTTAGTAAACTACTATCCTCGATAGTTCGGCAGTTAAAATATATCCATTTTTAGTGAATTCGGCCGGATTTTTTAAATAAAATTAAGCTTCTTTTCGCATGCGAAGAGAAATTCGTGTATTTTTGTAATAATTACAAAATAACAGTAATATATGTAAAATCATATTGTCATTTATATAATTTGTTGCTGAAATATGTGAATAACGTGTATAATTGCACAAAATTTCGTTGAGGAAAAGGTGTAGATGATTTGAAAAAATAAATTATAATTATTATCTTAAAAATTAAATTTTCGACATAAATTTGAATAGAATATTATATAGAAAAAAATAAATGTATAGTATTATAACCTTGAAAATGTTGAATTTTATTCGAATATTTTAAAAATCATTGCATTTCATATAAATTGTTAATCGCTAACCAAATAAAATTGGAGTTTTGAAACAATGTTTGATATTGCAAAATAATAGGAGTTTTTGATTGTCTTACAGATTTTGGGTTGCAAGAAGTGATAATGGAATGTATTTTGTAATATAAATGTATGCATGATTTAAAGCCACACTTTAATATAATATTCATTCCAAAAAAAACCAATAATTTATCTCTAAATAAGCGACTTTTATTTTTTTTCCGTTTAATTATTATATGATATTCGAGATGAAAAGATTTAATCGCAAAGTTGTATCATTAAAATTTATTTTTCTGAATATACGAATGGTATTTTGATCTATGTTGTAAAAAATTTTTAAATTAAAGGAAATTATGTGTATAGTTATTATTGGTGTTTATTATTTTAAATTTACTACTCTAGAAAAACACATAGTCAAGGTTTAAAATAAAAAAATGCAAAAATACTATAATACAACAAATATACACAAACTATTTTGTTTCGTATGTATGCATGCTACCGATATTCATAATGTATGATATTGTCGATTTCGAGATAATATTGTAAAATTTCATTTTTAATGGAAATAAATATAAATATCAAATCCAGATCATACAAAAAATAGAAGGTTTTTATGTGAATTTTAAATAGAACTGGTTTGAAAAAACAAAAATTTGTTGAAATTTAACACAATAATACAATTCAAACTGCTAATATATAGATCTCGGTCATTTTTATCTCATCTTTTAGCAAATCAGATATTGTGAAATATAAAATATATAAACATTTCCCCATATATAGAGTGGTTTTTGTCATATTAAATCTATAGATAAGGAAACGAACCTCTAACCCCTAATAGTTCTCATATACTATTATAAATTCGCTTAAATAAGGTATTAAACTGAAGAAGTTTGAGATGTTCACGATAAATACAATATATATTATAAAAAAAATACGGTACAATTTGGGAAAATGTTTACTAGACAGAAAATTCTTATCATGCTTTTCTATTTTTGCTATCTTTGATGACTAATATACTATATTTTGATGCTTGCATAATTACTTCCACATTTAATATTAGACAATAGAGCAACAATACTATAAATAATGTGTCTAATCTAATTACTGATTTCGAGGTTGCCTTATTTCGCTGTGATTTTTAAATTACCCTTTATTACTATTGACTCAAAAATTTATTGGTCATAAATTCTGTAATATATACGGCATAGCTGTTATGAAGATTAGAATATAAAAATCTTACTATAAACTCGTTCTAGGGTGTAATTTAAACACACTGTTGAATTTACTATATAAAATAAATATAAAATAACCCTTAATAAAAACCTTTATATATTTAATTGCAACAAAAAATTGATTCATCATGTTCAATACATTGGATTTCAGTTTTTTTCTACATTCACTTATATAAAAATTTTTCAGAGTGGAACATAGAACGGCTAAAATTGCTCTTCGATTAAACATAAATGTTCTTAATGTCTTTTTTTCGTATATACTTTCTAGTGTTATCTTTATGAAATAGTTTTCTAAAAAAAAGAAAACCTTTTCTGTTAGAATAAGCATTCGTTGTATAAAATTAAAAAACACAAGCTCTCTATATTATTAAATTTATTTAGTGGCTATCTATTTACTAAAACCAGAAGATATATAAAATAGGAAACTAAATTTTCAAAAAAAGATTCATTCGAAATTCTTAATTTTATAAAAATAAACACATATGGTAGAAATATATATACACTCACTCATTTTATAAAAAAGATGCGCTGTAAACTGCTTTTTTACAGCCCACATGATTATTAAAAAATGCATTGAAACTTAATATCTAATCGTTCAACAGTAAAAATTATAATCTGTCATTCTGTTATGTTATATTTCTTAAATCATTGATTTATCGGTTTTTTAAGTGTTTTATGATTTACAAAATACAATTTTTTTTGACATTATCTGATTATGTAAAAATTAATGTTAATATACCGATTATTTTAAGTATTTAACTTGAAAATTAACACTGTCCCTGATGCATGTTGATTTTTTCATTCTTAAACCCATATTACAATTAGGATATATATGGCTATCATAGATGTAAAATTTAAAATTGATAAAACTATGCAAAACCATCTAAATTTTATATCGAAATAAATATTTTATTTACTAAAAAATTATCAGTCTCTTATTCAAGATCATATATCTTAAAATTTATATTTTATTATCTTTTGTTCTTGCACCTAAATAAACATATATCTTCATTTTTGATTAAGTTCCTTCTATTAAAATAGTATGTACTTGAGTTTCGCAATCTTGAAAATTCTTCGTGTGATGTAATGTTTGATGCCCAACAAATTCCTTTTTAAATTAGCTATACCATTTTCAACAATAAAAATAATCATTGACTCTCCATATATTAATTATAGATTATTAAATAATTTATAAGGCATAATTGATTTAAACTTTTTATAAACAAAAGCTAACTCCTCCGAAACGCTGAATAATGCCAAATACCAATGCAAAATCAACAGAATATTTTTTATCAAATTTAATATTTTCAAATTTAATACACATATTTCTGATGTCGAACCGTTCACACCAGATTCATCGTGGTATCTTGCTATGTAAATTCGTAATACCTTCTTTTGATAGTTTTACTATTCATATTGGAAATATATGTTGTTAAATTGAAAGATGATTTTTAAATCTATAACTCCTGCATCCAAAATTTATTTATTTTATTCAGTTCAATTTTATTAAATAGAGTATTTTACTACTATTAATATTCAAGACCACATAACTATTTAAAAAAAAACCTTTTTTTAGTCTTTGTCATAAATTCAGATTTTTATGCTGCATATATTGCACTTTTTACTCTTTCTTTGTATAAATCATTAATAATCATTTTTCGTATGGTTATACTCAGTTTTGCTTAGTGCATTTATAGAGCAAGAACAAAGGTATTTTTGTCATAGCCGAAAATGAAACAGATTCACACATGATCTTATAATAGAACATGACTTTGGATCAACATCATGTTTAAAAACTTTTGAAATTCTATTTACAACAAAAAAACTCTTTTATTCGACTAAAGAATACATACACTCGAATGATAAGCATTAATATAAATGACTATTTTATTCGGATTCATATATGTTGTATTATTATTTTTAACGTTAATAATGATACTAGCATGCTATTGATGTTAAAGCACGATTAATTTGGGCAAATTAAAGTTATTTGGGCAATAATAAGAAATTTGTATATTTTTCACAATATTTTGTGTTAAAGGAGTATTAAAGATTATAATACAAATTTTTTGCTTTAATTTAATTAGCCAAATTTATACAATGTTCAATAGAAATTTTTTCTTTTTTATTGCACGTATTTATGCTTTAAAAAAATCGAAAATATATGAAGGCATTTAAAAATTATAGTTACTTTAGCAGCTCAGACTTTGTGATTTCTAAACACCGAAATTTAATCACATAGACAAATTTTTTTGTTTTGAGTATAAAGGGCCTATTAATTCTAATAAAATGAAAGTTTAAGCTCAAGGTAAAAAATTTAAAATACTTTTCCATAATAAAAAAAAGGTTGGAAGGGAATAGAATCTAAAAGATATTGCTTACTTATTTGAACATTTCAACACGTAAAGAAGTTGCTCATAGTAAATGGAAATCGATCTGTTGTGCTACGCAATTTTTTAAAAATTTCTTAGCTCAAAAACAATAAATTTTATGGCTATTTACATTATCAAATTACCTACTATCATAAGTAGCTTCTTATTTTAAATATAAAGAGATTAGTATTTCCATCAAATATCTAAACTAGATGTAGTATTATGTGATTTTTTTTGGTACAAATATAATCTTCTTGAGTATAATATTTAAATTAAACATTTGCAATTGATCAGCACAAAAAAAGCTATTGTAAATTTACTTTTTTTTGCGTCTTTATTATATCATTAATAAGAATGTCTATTATTATAGAATCATTGCTTAACTGATGCACCTCTTTGTATGAATATATAAAGTGCTTTTTTCATATATATTAGCGTGGATAAAACACAATATAAAATTCGAAGTTCATTTATGGATGAAATGTGATTCACGTCTACTGTTTGTCGCTGAAGTAATATTTAGCAACAATAATCTACACGTGCCTATACCTTTGTTAGATGATGTATTTCTCTTACTTATACCGGCATAAACTTCGCAGAATTATAAAAAAAATTACTATGTTTTCCTGGATTAAATTTGTTTTTTATTTCTGATAAAATAAAATCAAAAGAATCCTTGAATATAATCTTTTTAGTTGAATTTAATTTTTTAGAGGTGTTTGGCTATAAAATCTACGACAGCCAATCTATGCGCTACACATGAAAAAACTTCTTCAGAATACTTTATTTAAGAGAAAATTGTTAATAATTTTGAATTATGATTCTCTTTACAAATCTAATCTCTTACAAGTAGAATTTTTGGACTCAAGTTAGAGTAAAACTCTACACAGAAACAACGGATAGAAAGAAAAAACTTATATTTAAATCTCTCTGAATTTGAATATGCATTAAAAATATTGTTCAAGACAATAAATAAATGTATTTTGCAACAAATATTTTTTATAGAATAATAACAATTTTTGATTTTGTAAATTTATAGATCTGAAGATCAAATAAACCAAAAAAATATGTAAAAAATCACAAATAAAAATTTTATCTGGGTTCTAACACATAGACTAGGTATTTTTAAATTATATATTTTATTTGTACTCTTTCATATGTAAATCTAGGTATGTCAATTTTTTTAAAATAATCGTATGAAATTTTAAAAAATTATAAATTTCATTTAGCTTGTCATTTTATACTATAAATACTGATGACCGGTTTTTTTTTTTGAAAATTGTATTTAAAAATGTTTTTTATGCATAAAATATACACTCTAATATTTTTTATTTATAAGAAGTATAATATTAGGTGCTCCTATTAAAAATAATTTTTATAATTTTTTCATGATATAAAATCCTTCATTTATTTATGTAGCTCATCCAAAATTGTGTCACTATTATACTGTGGGAAAATTCAATTTCAAATCGAAAAATGATTGCATAAAATAATTTTCTGGCTCTTCTTTTTTTAGAGAAAAATGCTGCTATTTTATTGAAATAACACGTCTTTGCATTTTTATTGCTGAACTGAATATACAAATAATGCAGGAATTCAAATAGATGTTTTATTTTTTTTGATTCATTTAAATTAAAATATGCGGTTTTCTTGGTGGCGTAAACACTTGAAAAAAATAAATCAAATAAATATTGATGGTTTGTGCAGTCATATTTGATTTTAGGTTATAATAGACCCTTTTAATATATTCATACGCGTTAACGTGTATTTTTAGCTATGACAGGCGCATCTATTTTTTCCATTAAAGACTTGTTTTTCAAATTCGACTTTTAATGATTAGATCATAAAGGCGCATAAAATTATTCCCCTATTTTTATGTTTTTAAAATCATGTGAATCTTTTAGCTAATTATTTTTATAAGCTAGGCTAAAGTACAATGGTCTATGAATTTGAGAATTCTAATGTAAAAACATGGTGTTGTACGGGGTTATGCATTGCACTAAAAATTCTTTATAGTGTCTACTTTGACAATATATAGCTGGAAATTTCTACACATTGATTACACATGAATCAAGAAGTATTTTTAAGCCATAAAGTATTTTAGAAATACTTCGAGGACATGTACTAATACTTTACAATAAGATGTATATTTTACAAATAATAATACAAATACGTTTGTCTTTGGTTTCTTAAATTATTTTTAAATTAAAAAGGCATCTCTTCTGTTTATTTAATGACACAAGATCGAAGCGAAATGTTAACCGTATAATTTTCTATTTTTTTTACAAATATGATACAACTCATCTATATTTTTAAGTATTATGTTTATAATTAATCATCTTTTTTATTGAAAAATTCATGCTAAATCTTTATTTTTTTATTTCTTTTCTTAATGAACTTAAAAATAAAATATATATTATTAGCATTTAAATATTTACTCTGCAAAATTATATAAAATTGTTTGTTTTTTTAATAAACTTGTACAATAAGTTTCTTTTGATATTAATTTAAATCTACCTTTATAGATTCTATGTTAAAAGACTAGCTATTTAATTGATATTTACTTTGTGTTATTACAATAACATCTGGTTTAAATTTGAGACCTACGATTTACAATCTCTTGTGTTTAGTCTACATTTTTTTGCCTTTTTTGAATTTTTATATAATGACATAAAATAAATTCTAATATATGTAATAAAACCAATTTTATTATTTAAATTATCCAGACACATACAAAAGCCTCTTTTGAACTGACTGATACATATAAATTATGACCGTTCGAGTTTAGTATAATATTTTCTCGCTAATTTAAGATTTAAAGAGTTAAATTTTAAATTAAAAAATAGATAAAATAAGATTCTTATTTTTATTTATTTATGTAATAATATTAAAATTACGAATTTTTTAAGCATGAATCCAAATATAAGGTTGCTCGATGAAAAATTTTTATCCATAAAAAATGAATAGAACAAACTTTATTTTGGGACAACTTTATTTTATTTTTTCTTGTCTTATATATGTTAATAAAAGTATAATAAAACTGAAAATAATGG
Organism: Rhyacophila brunnea; assembly: GCF_057557595.1. Classification (NCBI taxonomy): domain Eukaryota; kingdom Metazoa; phylum Arthropoda; class Insecta; order Trichoptera; family Rhyacophilidae; genus Rhyacophila; species Rhyacophila brunnea. Next base: position 127,368 of record NW_028232883.1, on the reverse strand, counting down.
CAGAAATTATATTTTTTTTTATGTCTTATATAATGCAATAAAATACATAGAGAACCTAAAATGATGGTAGATTTATGTTTTTTTAGATCCAAAGAATTGGTGCAGAATCTGAAGAAAAATTCATTTTTGTTATCTTGTTGATGATACTTATGAAACTCTTATAGAAGTCATACTATTTAAAAAGCAGATTTTAATCTTCGGTGATAGTTCATATGCAACAAGTTGAAAACCTACATAAACCTTGTGACGTAGATTTTTTAGAAACCCAAAACAAACCTTAGCGGTATAATAGATCAGATAAAGTTTTATTTTGTAACATATTTAATAAAATATTTTTTGGGTGCTATATATCTAAAACCAAATTACTTAATAAGAATGGATAATCGTATAAGTAAAGTTATAGTAGAAGAATCCATAGATTCAGAACTTTAAAACCAAGGAAAGGCTAGCCAAAATGAAGAGATTCAGAAATGAGATATCGGCATTGTAATTCTATAAAATAAAATTATTTGTTGAATAGATAAATGATTACTTCATATAAGAACTATCACAAAGAAGAACCGAAAGTTTAAAATGGTTGAAGGAACAAAAGAGATCTAAAAAATATATTATACATATTTAAATAGTATACAAAAGCGCATGCGTGCTTATTATTTTAAGAGCAGAAAAAAACAAAATTTATGTCGGAATAAAAAAAAATAACAGTGTCGAAAACATATCCAATTCACAATAATATAATAATATAAAACACCAGATCGTACAGATGATTTATATTGAGCAAAAAAAGGCTCAAAAGAATGACAAAATGTGTTTTTATTTATAATATACATATTTTTGGCATGAAAGAAAAATCTCTGTACTATAGATCGAGATAATATACAGCAAGTAAAATTGCAGTTTGATGTATCATAAAAGTTGTCATGAATATAGACGGAGAGTAATGAAGTTGCTTGATATATATTACCCTGATCACCAATAAATTCAAATTCAAAAGATCAAAGAAATTATAGAACTTATACACAATAAAATTCAAATTTATAAGATCATAGAAATTATGAATAAACACTAAAAAAAATAAACCGAATTGAAAAGTCAAGAAAACTACATTATATAACACAGACATATAATATATATGATTTCCCATGTATTACTGTGCATGATATGAATTAAAGTTAATCTTATTTATAGAAATATTAATTACCTGGGCTTATAATCTGACTAGTACAGAAATAAAGCAACTGTATAATGATTATATTAATAAACACATGCTAATTTACTATTTAGATATACACAAGTGGGATATAACATTACTTAAATTTTTTATGAAAATATAAAAAAGCCGCAATAACAAGTATAGAATGCCAGTTAAGCAGAAATTTGTACATGAAAAATTAAAAAAGGCTTTAAATTAGATAAATGGTCTTCTATAAACATACCAAGTTATGGCGATAAAGTTTATTACGTATTAATTCCATTGTATTAATCTGATTTTTTAACCAAAATATAGTCTAATTTAAACGATATTATGCCCTCAAAACCAAGTTTTAGATGTTAAATCTTTCTTCTTTATTCACTTAGCTTGTTTTCTCTTATTTCTTACGTAAATGATCTATTTTATATAATAACACACCATATAAAAATCGAAGACTACATGGATCATATGTAAGTTGTAATCTTTATTTGATGACCAGAAAATGTTTCTTTTTTTTCAAAAAAAACACAATCTATATGTTTTATCATTTCTGAATATTCCTACAGCAATAAATTTAACTACTTATAATCCGCTTTATTTTATCATTCAACATAAGAAAGCATTAAAATTATAAGATAATGGAAGCAAATTTTATTTATATTATATTAATCCCCGGTGTAACTAGTTTTACTCCTCTTATATAATTACGAAATGTTTTTTTATTCCAAACTTAAAACTTGCCCATAGATATTATATTTAGTTAAATAGTATATTTAAAATCTTAAATAACCGAATTTATTTTTCAAGAATCACAACATAGTTTTTAGATAATTTATTGAATTTTTAGAGATCCAAAATAAAAGGGTCAAAAATAATAGGGAGAGGTTTTTATAGCACAGGCCTTTAAATATAATGAATCGAATTTAAACAAAATATTTCACCGACATTTGTTATTTTAACTACGATAATTTTAAATTAAATACATAAAAGAAAAATTGTTTATTTATAAGTTAGTTTAATATTAATTTTACCGTTTACAATTTTTATAAACTTGAAACCTTTAGCTGATTTATACGAACCCAACATAAATAATTCTTTCAGGATCATCTACTTTTTTACCATCTCTTATGCATTTTTATATTAAGATCTACACGTTTAATTTTCTTATAGACCCTATCAACAGAAAAAAATTAGTTTAAGATTTAGTATGTTGTTTAATGATTGAGATTTATAGAAAGTAAGAATCTTAATCGATCAAAAGGTGTCTCATTATTGTAAAAAAAGCTCTATCGTCAAATAAAAAATTTTTTTATCATTTATTATTTATGTGTCGCTTTTGATATATTATAAACGGCTTTTATGGATATTATGATTTTAATTTATAATTTTTTTGTGTCAATACAACCTAGGTATTAAATATAGAGATATAATTTAATAAAAAAAATTCAGTTAAAATAAACCAACAATAAACTCGCAATATTTTAGTCGAATTTAGAATTTAAATAGAGAAGATTCGGATAGTTATAATAACAATCATAATATAAAATATACTTGAGAAAATCAACAGTTTTTTTGAAATCTTCGTTTTAATACTTTGTATCGCTGATAGCCTTTGCGTCAAAAAATTTCCATATTTTTCTTTGATAGACATGTATTTTATAAGATGAAATCGGTTCTTATTAGGTTTCTAAACTATTTTAAATTGCAGAAATACTTCTACCGATACTAATTTACTTGAATGCTAATTTTTGTTTGTTTATACCTGAAAAATCCCGCAAAACTTTGAAACATAAATTTATCAAAAGATTACGATATTAATTAGGTTTGAAAAGCCGATTTGAATTGTTTCTATTCTAACTTACAATAGAATCATTTAAGTTTTTATTTCTTACAAACAGATAAATAAAGCTACTGATGTAATATTTTATTTTTTAAAAAAATTCTAATAAATGGTATTTAGTTTTGAAATAGTCGAATTATAATTCTTCAAAGCTAATTCATATGGAATCTTTTGAGTTAGAAAAGGATAAATAGAAACCAGTGTTTGAAAATTTGATGATAGGAATTGATTTTCGCGAATATTATGTTTCGAATGGTCAAATTATAATCTGTTTAATTTGATGCATATTGCATACCCATAAGTTTATATATTTTATAATAATAATTAACTCTTACCCCCAATTGATGCGAGTTTAAATAGTAAATGGTCTTTTATTATGACTACCAGCAAAAAGGAAAAGCAACACATGAAAACTGGAAAGAAGCAATAAAAAATGTATGTACTATCGGTAAAATAGAGACACTGGTTTATACCTTATAAAATACTGGGAATGCTGAAGAATGGTCAATAAATTCGAATGTTCATTTCTTTAGATACCGTATTGAACCGATGTGGGAAGATGATAAAAATATAAATGGAGGGAAATGGGTACTCAGTATGGAAAATAAATACATTTCGATGTAAGATCAAATGATTTGTAAAAAGGACAATTGCTTATTGTGTAAGTGAGCAAGCTGATGATGAAGTTATATGGATGCGTATTAAGTCCTAGAAAATATGTTCATAGAATTTCTATTTAGACCACTTTTAAATGAAGCGAAGTTTTCGAAATAGGGGAGTTATGGAAACGATTTGTAGATTTTACTGATCCTATTGGCTTCAAGGTTTATGAAAATGCATTGAAAGGTCATAGAGACAGAAAAATCGATCTTTTCCGCTATTGAAATAAATATAATTATATACTTAATATTTCAGAAAAATTTAGTTGCCTCGTTGCGTATTTTGCAATAAAATTGTGTATTATTTCCATAAGCAAGAGGGAAAATATGGTAGCCAAAAATATATATAAAATGTGCTTACGTGAATTCAATCAAGTTATATTGATAGAAACTTAAACTACAATATCAAGTTAACTCACAAATAAAATATTTTTGATTATTTTTCATCCGATATTATTCATATGTTTATGTTCTGAATTAAGAAGTTGGAAATAACGACGGAAACAATAGCATCCGTACAAACAAGATGGTTAAAGACATTTGAATTAATAATTCATGAAATATAAGGAGTATATAGGTTTATATTTGAAGATATATAATAGTACTGATATAGAAACTCGAATTAATAAGTCTTGAAAAAGAAGGTGGATTAAGGATTAGATTTGAAGAGGTATATAGGACTGATGAAACCACTTGAGTTAATAAGACTTTAAAAGCTAGAATATTGAATAGAGTTAATGAAAACAATTGAAATAATAATTATTGAAAAGATTTAATGTATTGTAGATTAGATTGTATTAAATATAAATATATTCTGCTATTTACAAGACAAAAATTATCCCATATGTTATAATATGAGACGGTGTGGTGACACGATATCATAGAAGGTACCTAAAGGAACTAGATCACGAACCAGGTTGAGCCACTTAGTCAAACCTTGGGATTGAGAAAAACCCTTGAATTAATAGGTCTCGAAAGAAGGAGGGGTATTGAAGAAGACTTTAGAGAGGAGAAGATAGCCAAAAGTATAAATACGCTGTGCATACTGAGAATCAAGCAAGCTGTGCCTGAGAACAAAAACTAAAATTACGACTATAAATATAACCCATAAATAAAAAAAACTTTCTGCTATTTATTTATATTCATCTAGAGTATATTTTGACGAAAAGAATAAAAATATATAATATAAAAACCAAGGCACAAATAAATATGAAGTTTTTCACAATTTTAAATTTTTATATGGTTTATTTCAATCCTTTACATACTCCTATAATGTAACGATTTCATTACGGGTTATTGTAACATTTAACTTTACCATTTGCTTATGCAAGAATTCGGAATGTCTATAGAGCAAATTTATGCGATAATTCTTTCGATATAACTCCTTTTCCATCTTATACACTTTTTAAGATTTTTTATTGATATTATTGCTTATGTATCTAGAATTAGGTATCATTAAACGTTTTTAATCAAAATATTTGTCAATAATCATAGAATCTTGACTTGACTACCCACGCATTTTTTTTTATTTAGGACATAATATTTAGTTTTTGCTACAACTTAATATTACATAAAAACAAAACTCAATTATTCTGCTGTTTATTTGTAGATTATTATCGAAATACATGTTAAAAGCTATATTTTTTTATAACAAAATCATCGTAAACCACATTGAAAATTGAACTAGCATCTGAACTGCCATAAAAATACAAGTATAAGGCAAATATAATACATATTTCGTAAAATGGCAACAGGTGACAACACAATACTATAAAAGACATCTCAAATAACATAAAGTCACAAATAAAATCGAAACATATATTCAAACTATAAGATTGAGGAAAACCCTCAAAATAATAGGTCCCGAAAAGAGGAGAGGTATCAAAGAATATGTAAGGGAAGAGGAAAAAACTGTGATTATAGATATAATATGCCCATGATAAAGCAACCACGTTATGCTTATAGGTAAAGTGTATGATTACGTTGTAAAATTAACCCATAAATAAAAGATATTCAATTACAATTAATATAAATAAAATAAAATAAAATAAATTTTATATAATTAAAGTACAAAGTCATTGAAAGAATATCTGCCTTTACATAAAAAAAAAATTAAATAAACTGAAAACTTTCATCAGTAATAAAATGCAATAGTATAGCATGGTAATAGTAGAAATAAATTTCATGGATACTTTTGAATTATTTTTAGCGTATATTATTACATTTCTTTTTTGAAATTTAAATTAAATTAATAAATAATATATCATAGATCCTCATGCGTTGCAATATATAAACTATACTTTGTTATACAATTCATAAAAATGATAAAATATGCGGAATATTAATTGTATTTATGATTTCATGCCATGCTTGTATATATAATGATTTATACCTTTTTTTTAAGTTATAGCTCAAAAATCTCTTTTTATTTTGCACAAAGTGTATTCTTATTTACATAATAAGAAGTTTTCTATGTTTTTATCAAAATAGAAAGTCATTATATCAGAAGGGTGAAATTCCAAAACAAATAGTGCAGTTATTCTTTTATTATCATCTTTAGACATTTAATATAAATACACACAATTAGTCTATTCATTTAATATTTGAACTCTAAAAATATTTAATAAACCTTATTTTTTTTGAAAATAGATTTCTAACATATACGATTTATGCATATTTAACGCTAATAGAATATGTAAGTCTATTACATGCCACCAATATACATAATATTATCAGAAAAGGAATAACAGTTTTTACTGATCACGTCAATTAATTCAAGTATTAGAATAACATCCCTTTCATAATAATTTTGGCTTTGATTACTGGAACCGATGTCCGATAATCGAGTCAAATATATTCAGTACCACAATAAAGTGCATATCTATGGCCTAACGATGTAATGAAATGTGGGTCGGCACACTAGTTTTTTGCTGTATTCCTTGCAACTAAGCGAAATGCCTTTTTGTTTAAAGATTTTCAAATTGTCTTACATAATGTCGATTCGAACCTAAAATCCTTAAATTTTAAAAAAATCGAAAAATAGTTAAACATTTCTATCGCCGCGCAGAATAAAAATTCCATATGTTAAAAAAACATCAATGTTATTTACATTTCACTAAGAAATAAATCCGCAATTAAATAACTATATATTAAGCTATAATTCATGTTCTTAGAAGATAAATATGATAAAAACATGTTATTTTTGATTAACTTGAGATCTTTCACATTTTTATTCTGCTTAAACATGATGATCGAATATATATCAATTTTACAGTTTTTCCAATAGAAATAGTATGCTTTTAAATTCCTTTAGACAACTCAATTTTTTAATTATTTAAATACTTGCATGTAAAATTTTATCGTACTTTAAATAAAAAAAATGTTATAGAAAGAAACAATATTTCAATTATGATTATTTGCATTTTTGTAGTAATATTTATATAGACATGTAAGAATTTTATCATAGTTTAACTTTTTTATTTATTAATTTGGGGTGAAATATATTCGCACATTTAATAAAATTAAAATTTTTTATGATTTTAAATTAACCTTAACATCAATTATTAAAAAATTAAGGATACAAAGTTGGATTATTAATTAGACATAAAAGAAAAACCACAAATTTTTATGATTTATAGTTTGCGCCGAACTTCAAGAAGGTTTCGTGTTTTTACAATGATTATTAGCTTTTAATATATAAAACGTAATGTGATATAAATTTATATTACTATTGTAATAACAAAATTCTTACGAGCGATTTCAAGATAAAATTTTAGAAAATTTGTGTGATTTTTTATGCTACATTGAGCATGTATAAAGCTATATTTTATGCATAATTATTATTTTGATATTAATGCGTGCGATATTTTCTAATTAAAAAAATATTCTGATTCATTCTCACTGTAATCGTATAAAAATCAACTTTTAATCAGAATAAAACACATGATTATATATATTAAAAACAGAAAAAATTACTTTATTTTGGCTACATTCATGTTAAAATATTTTTCTCATATATTAGATGTTGCAAAGCGAAAAAAATTAAAGTGCAATGCTAAATTTAAAAATTAACTATGTAACTTATCTATTTAGAATAATATTTGACATTTTCTACAAATTGCAATTTTTGTTTCGCAAAACAACAAATTCACTGTAAATTACATTTAAAAATATATTTTTAAATAAAAAAACACCCTTCAAAAGCTAATATGAATAATGCTAACTACTTTTAGCTATTTTTTTTTAAAAATTTGTTTGTAGATAATTCACGGTTGTTCTATTTTACGTTTAAATTAAATAAAACATTTCAATCGAAATTTAAAATTTCTGCTACATCAGCTCGAAATTGTGTTCATAAAATTATTAACGATTTTGAATAAGAAAAAATATGATAAAGGTATTTTTGCAATAACCGTTAAAGATAGAAAGAATTATTTTCTAAAAAAAAAAAGAATAATATCTATAAAAATTGTAATAATACTTGTTTAATATTACATATTGATATAACATCAAAAAAAACGATGTATTAGAGGCAGTTTTTTAAGAATATGTTTAAGATAGCTTTGTGTGGGAAATACTCTGTCAAATCGTGATTTAAAGCTAGAATTTATTCAAAATAGAAAAACAAAAACTGTGATTTTTTTGCCAGTTGAACTTACATAATCATTATTTTTTATAACAGTGATTAATAGTTTATATAACGTTGTGGTTTTGATGGTAATACCAGAAGGACTACAAGAATATCTCATGACTACACAAAAAATTAGTATTTATGTGATTTATCTGTTGCTTTAAAAGCTTACATAATTTCGTTTAATCACAAAAGAAATGAAAGAATAATATTTTTTCGATTTACAAGATCTTTTTATCAAAAAAGGTTTTTTGTTCTACATATATCAATTAGCCTATTATTGATTTTATATTCGTCTTATTAGTACAAAAGTGAAACACAAATTTGTGATTCATACTGCCATTAACATTTTTCTAAATAAATAGCTCTATTAATTTTTTATTATGATATGGAATTTTATTATTTGTTTTCTAATTTTATTGTGGATCATTTAACAATAAAAGCTTATAAAATCCTTTTAAATTAAATGGGATTTTTTTCATCGATAAGGCCTTTATTTATTGAGCTTTCTCTTGAAATAATGCTAAATCCTTTATTACGTATGTAATTCTCTACCATTTGTGTGGCTGTTTATTTGTTTGCAAGTCATTAAGTAAATTTTATTATTTTGAAATTTTTTTATGAACAAAAAACGATATATATATGGCTTTAAGAAGCATCATTTATATTTATAAAAACAACTTTTTGGTTTATTTACAATATAGTTTTATACTGTGTTTCCGATTGAATTTTTATTCACAAGAAAAATCTAGTAATAAATGAACAATTATAGGTGAAAACAATGAAGAGATTTTATAGATAAAGTTGCGAACCTAAATACATCTTAACAATAGAAAAAAAACGCGCATATTTTAATCTTTTTTAACTGAAAAAACATAAAAAGAAGTTATTAAGTTACTATGGCTGTTTTACCCATAAATAATAATTCCAAGTTTATTGGAATCATAGTGAATTTGGCAATTCTTGTTTCCATTAATTATATCCAGTTTAGATAACTAAAAATTTTTCAATCATCGAATATTTACAATTATGCACAAATTTTTGAAGGTAAAAATTACAAATATTATCTTACTTTTAAAATATAGGTAACAAAATGATAATATATACTATAATATGATTTTTAACTTTCATAATCAATATACAATCACGGACTTTTCATATAAAATCACGTTTATTATCACCAGCCGAAAATCTTCTATTTTGTAATACGATAAAAATAAAAGTTATAAACAAAGAATTTGAGTGCAAAAAATACGAATTATCATTAGATCCAACTGTATCATCGTGCCTATATATTTTATGTCTCTAATATAATATATGTATGTTTACACCATAGCAATAAATAAAATATATTTGGGCTTGAATAACTTGTTTCCATTCTAGGAAATTATTAATAATATTTTTGATTAAGTTCTAGCTAGTATCTTTCTTAAAAATACTTTAATTAAATAGAGAAAGTTATTATTATAAGATTTCTGGATGTAATCATGGCATTACTTTACACTATTAATATGAGGAACTAGCGTTAATGATCTTATTTAAAACATAAACACACCTTCTGATATATATTTTGTATAATCTATAATTAAAAAGTGTGGACTTTTTTTTGTGTATTTTTTTATATTATTATATATTTTTCCCAAAAGCATTAAATATTCGAAAAAGATAATCCTGGTATTTTAATCTAGAAAAAGATTTTGTTGCATTTATTATAATAGGTGAGCTGTCCAAATCTATACTTTAAAGTAAGTTGTATTATCAGAAATTACATCAAACTAACTGTTCACAAGATCTATTTTTTTTATATTCAATTTTCCTTCGATAGATCAGGTTTCTATTTAATGCAAAAAGAATTTTATAACACAACAAATGCACCTGAATTGGTACCATGTGTCCTAACAGGTAATCTTGTAGTCAAAAAATACCACAAGTCGTAAATTTAGAAAATTAAGCCTGCCAACAAAGCATGAGCATATTTAAAACAATGGTAATAAGAAAAACACCTGAATATATTTGTTCAGAGCGTAGACGATGGATTGAGTAATATTACTAAGATGATATGTTTGAAAAGGCATTACAGAAATTCTGTAATATATAACGATATAAAGTTTTGCGCGAGCAAATATAAACAGTTTAAAGAAAAATTAGACCATATATTTATATAATATTGTCATACCATTTTTTTTTATCTTAGTAACTAATGTAAAATACCAGTAATAAATGTAATTTATTAGACTAGTTCAACTATTTTACTGTCTAATAGATCCACCTTCGTAACGAATGTAAATGATTCTTTCCAAAATTTATAAATCGGTTCTATATTTTGCTAATACAAGACACCAGACACAATCATCTCCTCCGGAACCCGTTTACATTCAATTTATAATTTCAAAATCAAATGATTTTTTTAAGATACTATAATGTTTATCTGGAACAATTTAATTGCTAATTACCCTTGCACAATCGATATAACCTTGACATAGGACTTAAAAATCTTCTCTATTGTCGCAAGTAAAACCACCAATCGCTGTTATTATTTGTACAATTTCCCTGTTAGTTTATAATGGATACTTATCTTTCATTACTCCTTTTACAAAAATCAACCATGTTTTTCGATTTTTTCTATTTATTGAATGATCCGAGAATCAATGTGGAATTTACTTCAATAGTAAAATAATTATACTCATATTTTTGAATATTATGTTGCCAAAAGTGGAAGAGGCAATATCACAGCCTGATGTTATGGGTGAAATGATTTTGTTGATCTCGAGATACTGTGTAAATAAATCTTCCTTCGTTTTTTTCTTCGGCAGAAGTAAATTTATAATAGCTATAAGAAATACGCAACCAGAACCCAGCATTTTATATATTTATTTTATAATAGTATCATTCTTTTGTGAAAACAGTAGATGATTGAGGGCGATTCCAATCCTTATTCTTCATCCCTAAATGTAATCGGCGATATTCTAGGAGAGGTGTGATTATATTTTTATCGTACATCATTGATGGCTTAGGATTTATGTTTTTGTCTTTCCATATATAATCTACAATCCTTGAAGTGAGTAAATATATTAATACAAGTGTGATTTTAGTGTAAATTGGACACCATAACTGTTGATGGATTATTAGGAACTATAGCTATGCAACTTATGATTTTATTTTATACAATATGCCTACCACATATGATTATCTTTCCTGGTATGTTTATCAAGTATTTTTCTGCGCCTTTAGCCATTTTTGAGATCGGTTCATATTTCACTAAAATAAAAATTTCTAATAGAATATATTATAGTAAATGGATGAAGTCTACTAATTAGAAAATATTCATCGGATAAAGGATCCGAAATCCAGAATAAAACCCACATTTGGGGGATAATAAGACAATAATACGATAGAAATATCATTCACAAGAACCTATCAAATTATATATCTTGATTACTTTGTTTTTTAATATATATAATAAAGTTTACATCATAAATCTCTATATTCGAATATGCAATTTTAAAAAGAATCTTCTTGCTTTAATAAATCATCACGAATTTACAATCTATTATTTTATGAACTAAAATTTACAATTAAATAATTATATATTTTACAAAGCTATTTTTTTATTGGTTTTTAACATATTAATGATTAAAAATAGCCGATGTTTTTTAATTCAAAGGGTTTTGTGATGTGACTATGTCTTATAAGATCATACGAGTAACTTCTGTTTGAATGATCGACGATTTTCATTCTTCAAATTATGGCATTTTTAAATTATCAAACAATAATTCATGCCACATGGCTGAAAAGGATATAGCAAAAATTGGTAGGGACTAACTGTATGAGAAAAACAGTCGGCTATAAATAAATTTTGTTGTTAGCGAGTCAAAAAATCGACATGATTCCGAACGCAAATAACATCTCTCACAGTAATTTTTGGCATTTTTACCTAAAAAAACAGACACGATTGACGTTTTAAAAGTCAAAAATCAACTTTATTGGTGTTTCCGGGTTGATCTCCAGTTTTTAATTTCTTAAAACAACACATCAGAATTAGTTTTAAAACAAATTTTGCTGATTATTTTACAAACTTCGTCATCCTACCTAATGTGTATTCTTTTTTCTAGTGTTGTTATTTTAATTTTATTCCTTAACCTTATTGTTTGTGAGAATGCTTCTACTTTAACTGGCATCCCTAACCTCTGAATACACGACTTTTAAATCAGAAAAAACTAATAATTAATTATTAAAGATGTCTGACCATATATTTTAAGAAATTACACCTTTGAGATGAGATTTATATAGACAAAAAATGGATGGACATATAAAATAGAGTACAAAAAGGGTGTTTAAAAATATTGAAAAATAAAAATATTTATGCAAAAGGGGTCATTTGACATATAATTTCCTTCTGAGAAATCTGAAAATTTGTAAAAAATATGTAGTATTTGGTTAAATTTCAATTAATCGGAACTACAACTGTGATGTTTTCACTGCTGGTCATTATGTATAATAAAAACATAGTCTTTTTCCTACGTATTAAATATTTTTGGGGTATTTAGCTTCAATAAAAAAAGGATAAAAAATATAAGGGGATTTAACTCTTTTTATATACATATTAGAAATTGTAATATGATTCATTTGTCAATTTTATAAAAAGAAGTTACACTTCAAAGAAAATGTACGAAGTTGACTTTATTCCAAATATCTGATTCTTTTATAAAACCCTTACAAATCAATACACACACATTACATTGAAATATCTTTTTTTTCTCTTTAAATAACTTGACAAAAAGTGAACAACATAAAATGTTCAATAAAAGCAAGCATTTTCATATTTTTAGCAGCAACTAAGCAAGATGATATTATTTTAGCATAGAAAATCACATTTGAATACTCTAGACGGGTCAGTCTGCAACATGTGGCTTCAGGTCACAAATAGTCGCAGTGGCTATTTTTTGTGGCCTCATAAAATAGTTAATTAGTAATTGATTCATCTAAATTCATTTCATGGAAACTTTAAAAAAAAATTTAATTGCTCCTATACTATGATTAAAAAAAAAATTTAACTGTACTCGCAAACTTGCTTATTCCCTGTTGGGGCAAAAGATATTATAGCCTGTTAGACTTGTGGTAGTATTCTTTCTACGTTAGTAGGAGAAGCACGTTTAAAAAAACTGTTTGAATAAAAAGAAGACATAAAAAAGTATACATAGCAACAATGAACTATTTTGAATATGGTAAAAATGTATCAAGTAGACTCACAGACTAGCTTTTATATCAGGAAAAAGGGCAAACTTATAGCGATAAAATTCTAATCTGAGAATAAAGAATAAAAGCAGTGAATTGATTAAGTGTAAATTTAGTTATGAAATATAGTTCTCTTTCACTATCAGATGGTACTATCACCGAAAGACAACATGAATTTAAAGTTTATCTTAAAAACACAAGGTTCTGATTTTACAAAATTGTGATAACTATTTTTCCATTGCTGTTGATGTATTGACTGATTAAACAAATTCTCGTCAGTTTCTATATTTTGTATTTTTGATTGCTAAAGACCCTTCCTGTCATGAAGATTTATTGGTCGTAGAAAACTAGCATGTGGAACACAAGCGATTATTTATAGAAAGACTTTACAGAAATATGAAGATCGTCAAAATTTAATCAAAATAAGTTAGTAAGCATTTGTACTTATGGGTACCAGAAATGAAAAGAAAACGAGAAAATTCATTACACTGCTAAAAAAAGAGAATACTCATCATAAAAATCCGTTTCTATTATATTGTATTTTACATCAACAAAATCCTCGTGCTAATACTACTCATTATAATGATACCATTGGGTATGTAGTTAAAATCGTAAATTTGATCAGAACAAGCGCAAATAGGCATCTTCAGTGGAGGAATTTTTTGATTCTATATAATCAAACCAGCTGTTTTGATCTTCCATAATATTCCCTAAGCCGTTGGCTCTTGAAAAGGAGTATGTTAACAAAATCCCTTAAGCTTTAAGAACACATTTTATCCTTTAAAAGTCTAGAAGATCTACCCTGTCGATTTGAAGATGAATAGTAAAGTCGCAACCTTGCTTATTTATGGGATATTACACATAAACTGAATGAGCTCAATTTTTCCTACAAGAAAAGAATAAAAATGTGCTTTTTATGTGTAAAAATATAAATTCTTGATGGAAAAAATTTCTATTTATAGAGATTTTATTTCTGTGTGAAACGTTGAAGCTATACATTTTATACAATTGCGTAAGATCCCTATACTTCAGAATATTACGGAAATAGCGGAGATGAAAGCATATCCAAAAGTATTAGGATCACTGATAATTGAATATGAAGAAAGATGTAAAATTTTGAAAGACATTTTCTTAGATGCAGCTCTTTTTTGAACTATATCTTGTGAATATAATGCAGGTACTCAGTGAGCTTCAAATAGAGCTATTAGATGAGCAGAGAATGATATTACTAAATCACTCTAATAAAATAAGGAAAATCCTTTATAATATTATAAAATGTAATGGATTATCCTAAATTACAACAGAATGCACGTCGCAGATTGACATGTGCCTACCTTTTCTCACCTATCTTATAATGAAAACCAACAGCGAACCAAATTTACAGATATCCATTAAGTAGATCAATTAAGATTTAAAGTAGGTTAATTTGTGCCTGAATATGAACTATGTGTAAAAGAAAGCAATATCGAAAATTACATTATATTAAATGCTCTTGGAAAATTTCTTTTATTTTTTATATATTAAAACAATTTTATATGTTTTTTAATTAAGAAATCTTATGTGTTGCCTTACCACCATCTCCAAAACAAGAAAGTGGTCTCACGTGCCAAAAATATACAACCCCATGCTAGACTATACAACATGTAAAGTAAATACTATTAAATGATCCTCTTATAAAAAATGATGCATTGGAAGTATTTATGGTGGTAGCTTCTATTTTGATAAATAGGAATAATTTAATAGATGGTTTGCATACCTCTTATAATAAATCAAAGAAATCTTCCCATAAAACAATATGAAATGTTTTACATAATAAAAAAAATATATTATTCAATCGTGAATATTATAATAATATTCCACTTAGTACACTGAAAATCATATTCACTCCAAATGAATTGAATTTTTTCCTAATACGAATATTCAAAGTCAGAAAAAGATATATATGTAAGATTATAATTAATTTATAATTTGAAAAAAAATATAGATAAGGCATAAAATACTAACAAAAAATAACAGAAAATCTTTGGTATTGTTATAAATTTAGAAGAAAAAAGGTTTTTTTATTATATTTAGTACACATTTTACAGTTGCGCCTCAAAAGAATTGTTATAATCTTTATCTGAAATTGTTAAAGTGTAACGACCAATCATGTTAATCTTTAAAATAATGAAAACAACGCATGTAGAGGCTACAAATGTGTTGTTATAATATATAAATGGAAAGTATCTGTTGTTTATATCGATAAACCAATTGCAATTAAGATAAAAAATTTCATAATAATATTAAGGGATGAAATATCATTGTAAAATATAATTCTGAGAATACAAATGGAAAAGAGTATTAAGAATCTTGAATTTCAATAGTATGTCTTAAGAAAAAATAAAATTTAAAATAGGGTGATTTTTTGTATAATTCTAACAAAGTTTAAGAGACAATAACAGTAATATTTTATAAGAACGCAGTAATTTCATATTTATGGGATTATTTCAAGAAAATTATATATTATGAAAACTCAATATCAAGATACAATCACGTGTAATACTTTTGGCTTAATACCATTAACATTGGGCAAGCAAATAGACAATTAGGTGTACATAAAAATATAAAAATACACAATAATCCCCTTAAATCCATATATAGAATAATAAAATATGTGATCATATATATTTGTTGTGTAAAACCTATTTAAAAACAAAAAAATGACACTTTAAATAAAATCAACAGACTTTTATTGAACAAATAGATGGTAGTAAATAAAATTTCCCGATGCGAGCTCTACTGCAACTAGATTATAGATACAAAAGTATACAGAAATTCTCAATATATGAAAAGCATCTGTTATATCTCTAAAAAACCGATTCGCAGAACTATAACTATATAGATGTGGATATATAATATTAGCTAACGAAGAATTATACAGTTTGCCAGTAAATATAATATAAAATGCAGTAGGAATATTTAAAATTTGTAATCTATTGATTGCCAGCATAAAGAATCGATATTTTCATCTACGAATTTTATTTGTATTATGTAGAATATGCTTCCCCTTTTTTATAAATAAGAAGAATTTTTTCATTATACTTACCTTTTTAGTATGTCTAAATAGCCCTAAGTTAAATTATAAAAATTTGAGAAAATCACAAATGCTATTGTATAAAATTGAACACCCATGTTCAGTTTTAAAAATAAAAGAGAATCAATTAGGCTAAGAATAAATTTACGAGAATTAAAAAGCTCTAAAAATAAACTGCATAAGAAATTAGTAAAACAACTGTGTATATCAAATATATATATGTGTTAAAATGTATCAAGAACTAATGTAAAATAAATATTTTACAATATACGGTTTTTATTATAGTTACAATATGTTATATATATGTTTTCCTCTAATTTTTTAACAAGAATAAAATTTTACTAAATGATTATCTAGTAAGATCGTAAATATTTGAATGTATATAAAAGACGAGCATTAAAAAATATTATTGTATCGATTTGTATACGATCGATATAGAAATGTTTATAAATCAGGAAAATCTGTATTAATATAAAAATTTTTTTTTTAACAATTTATGATCTTAATTTCATGAATCTTCTGGATATTATTTTTGTATATCAAACGAATATATAAAATGAAATATTTAGCATGAAATGCAAGATTCATTCTATTAAAAAACAATTCAAAGTAGCTATATTTCATTTATGCATGTTTTGGTGTAAAAAGTTATGTTATTATAATCGCGAACATATGATACATGGTTTTAGACTCCATTTTTATGCTGTAAATAGTTGCCCTAGAATCTTCAATAGAAATTATTGAAGGATCCAATCCCTTAAACGCAAGGACAACTATAAATTAAAATCCGGTAATTAATACTGTCTAGCTGCAAAGGATACACAAAAAACTAGTGTGTCGAAAATTATTAAAGGATAGATTTTGCGTTTAAACACAGACTTGATCGAGGTGTTTAAACAACTTTTTTCATATATCAATAACATGTGCAATGAATCAAAGTCAGTATTTGTATGATGGTGATGTTTGCCGAGTAGAGACGCGATTGGCGTATCCAACACCTGATATCATTTTTTGTGTTCTTCACTTCTACCTCCATTAACAATTCGAATATATTTAATAACCAAAAATAACAACACGGATTGTCTATGGATACAAAAACATATAAACAATATAATTGACATGTTAAGATAAAATATATGATTTCTATGAAGGTTGTAAAACTGTGTTATAACATAAAAAAGAACTTAAACGTCACAGAAGAGATATAGGTAAGTATACAGAGTAGCAGTATAATATTTTTCCAGAGTCGAGACGTATGAATATATCTATTCTCTCAGTATATTGACTATCTTCTTTAACATAGGATTATATTCACGCCACTATACGGGCAAAATGTAATTCTGGGGGTCTTTACATATAGATACAGAAGTTCTGCATTTATTCCAGTAAAAAATGAACTATCTAATGATAAAGATATAAACATGTATAAAATAAATAATTCACTCGATTGACTTTTCCTTTTAAAATGTTTAATTACAACATACTGCGTAAAACAAGATAAAAATGCCCTAAAATATATCGCTAAACGTCTTTTTTTAAATGATTACTTTAGAAGTCCCTGTATAGATAATTATATTGAGTAAAATATTATATTTGTAGAGTTGATACACCTTTGAGCTGTTTTACCATAGACTGCTTAGAATAACATAGTATACATATTTATATAAGATTTGAACATATAAGAGGGACTGAAATTTTCTAAAAACACAGTCAAAAGTTTATAATCATTCCTATTACATATATTGTCTTCATATATGTAAATATACATATAAACTTACATTTTTTTTGTAATTTGACACTTACTAAACTAAAATTCTGCTTTACGATTTTTTATAGATAAAATGTTGAAGTTAAAGTTTTTGCACATATTAACATAAAATTGTAGTTTAATCTATTTTACAATAAAATTATGTATTCTTATACTATAATTGCTAGGGTCAGAAATGAATGAGTTATTGCATTTCTTGCTCTTGTACCGGTTTTAAGTATTTCAAATCCAATTTTTTTAATATAAGTCAGATTTTAACTATTAGAAATGCAAGGTTACATATACAGCCCTTTTTCATCTTCATTGGTAAATTGATAAAATATTATTATATTCTTAATTTTTACAGGTTGGTGAAGTTTTTATAAAAAATTTATTTAGTAAATCCAGTGAAAACGATGTATATATAATTGAGGTGGTTTAATTAAAGAATCAGATAATGAAAAATGATTTTACACAATATACCAAATAAACCTTGTACATACACTATTTATGTTTTTATACATTCTAATAATTCACTAGAGTGCACAAACAACAATAAATTACTTTTTTAAAATCTCTTCGTAATTTGATTTACTTGATAATTGTAAAATTTAGAACGATTCAATATTTTTTCAATTACAAAAACAATGTATCTTACTGATTTAAATGGAAATATAGTAATTATTTTGAAATTATATATAAAATCTTCAGATTGTTTCCTAAATTGGAAAAAATAAAATTTTGACAGATTTGACATATATTTAGAAGAAAATCATAATATTTCAAGTTTTAGCTTTTTTATCGTCATACACTTTTCCAGTAGCTTCACAGAAATTTATATCCTGGGATCAAATACAGCTCAAAAATGTATTTATATAGACAGATTCATTATTTTTCAACTGTGTTTTTGTGTAGATATCCAAAAATAAAAACGATAATAGCCTAGCATATTTCTAAGCATTTTAATTAACATTTTACGGTATAATTAAGCAACTATTACCATACATTATTGTTACTTGTATAAAAAAAACGTAAAAATATATGGTTTTGTCTATTGTTTATTATTTGGTGGTTTAAATGTATTTTTCTTATATACAAGTGGACTTCAAGTGAGAAAAAGTCCTTTTCCACTATTCTTTCAGTACATTAAGTGGTTGTGAATTTGAAAAGTATATATTATTGTAAAAAATATTGATTTACTGCAATTTTTCGACTATCTTAGATGACTAATTTGCACTAAATGTCAATCAATTATAGAACATATATGGAAAGGATCTTTTTGAGTGACCGCATTTCCTTATTTAGACATCAATCAAGCTGTCACCCAAAAAAAATTAAAAGTATTTATATGAACATTTAAATGTTCTTTAGATGAATTTCTTAAGCATGCTTTTATATATACCATTCTTTTTTAAACGCAAATTGCAAGAAGTTGGCCTCAATAACCCATTATATAATAAAAAAAACTTTTGTGCTTATGAATATTGTGAAATTTTGATTTTCTCTACTAAAAATAGAAATCTCTTATACGAACACATCATTGAGAGAAAGCTGCATTGTAGTCTAGTCAAAACATTTGTCTTACACATCCATAATTATGGCGAAAAATATGCAGATAAAATTTCAAACGCTGCAAAGCAAATGCATGATAGCAAAGAGATTGAAATAGAAAATGATATCAATTTAATAGCCTTTCAAATGAGCTTTAAGTCAAAAAAACAGGTGGAAAATGATTTTAAACTAAAATGCAATGAAAAAGAATGTTTTTCAAAAAAATATAATACATTTCATTGCAAAGAATATGAATCCTTGAATTTACTACCCCACTATACTATGAAAAAGTGTAAATATAACATCGCTTATATGATGAGCAAGGATTATTTTGAAGATTTGGCAAAAAAAATATTTAAAATAATAATAGGGAATGTTGACAAATCTAAAAGAATATACCAAAAATTCATATCAAGCCCTTTTAGTTTTGACTGCATGATTTCGAAAGATAAAAATGTTGCACTAAAAATATTTTGCAAATGCAAGGCAAATGCGCATATTATTATTGATTCCATTGAAGTTACAGGAAATGAAAGTTGTAATTATTATTTGTTATATTTTCGGCATTCTCTTGCGTGCATATTGGAGTTTTTGATGGACCGTGAAAACGAGATTTTTAGGGATAGAATAATTTTAGAATCTGATCTTAACAAAAATCATCTATTATCTAAAATAGAAGAAAAAAATGTAATAAGAAATTTAAAGTTTATTTTTATTGACCCGCGAACCGGAAAACCAATTCTAGATACTATACATGATGAGATAACCAATAGAGAATCAAAGATTTTTTGTTTTTTTTATATGTCGAATGTGGATTTTTTAAGCTTTTTTATCGATCATTGCATAGATAATGATATTTTAGGAAAAATTGATATTTTAGAATTTGAATATATTTTAGAAAAAATATATGCTTTAGAAAATATGGATGTTGCGGAAAATATTCCAGATGCCATTCGTAGTGCGAAATTTTTCAATGCATTTAAAGATTTTCACTTTAAATATATTATTTATATTAAAAGCATTTTTGAAATCCAATATGATGATATTTTATCAAAAGAAAAACTTACTAGAATCCTTTGTAAGTGTTCTTATACTAGGATTTTAGTTGATCATACGAAAATTGATGATTACAATTATGCTCATTTAAAATTGAGCCTTATTTCCGACCAAGATCTATGCATACAAGAAAAAATGACAAAATTTTTGGTTTTCTATCATTTAAAATATAATGAAAGTCTGCAATTACTTTTTGAACTCGAAATAAAAAAATTTACCAACTTAGCAATGTCCGCGATTAGTTTAAATCTGTAAAGAATGAACAGATTTAGCTCCATAAAATTTATCTATTGATTTATAGAAGAAAAAAAAAGCATCATATCCACAGAGAAATATTCTTAAATAAATTGATAACTTACGAAAAAATTCCGGTTAAAAATTAATTCCTATTTAAATCACAAGTATTTTTCAGCAATAAATGACAGAAAAATAATTTAATAGATATATAAAACTAATTACCTAATCAAATCTTAAAATAAAAATATTATTTTTTTTAACTTTCAATTTATTTTTTCTAATATCGTCGAAAAAGCGGAGATAAGATAATAATTAGACAATCACTTAAACGTAGCTTAAACAGTCAAATAACTAATTTCAATAAAAGGTAATCAAATTGACTCGCAAAAGGTTTAAAATATAGAATCGAATATTTTAAAAGCAATAATATAAAACAAGAAATTACTCAGTGCGTAAAAGTAATTTTTCTGTCAATGCAAGGAGATGAGAAAAAAATATGAACCATTATTTGCCTAAAAAAAATTAAAATTTCAGAAAAATCAAAGTAAGAAGTCAAAATATAAAGAAAAATAGTTCGATAATTACAGAAAAAAATTATTCCCATAAAACTGTTGCAATTACACAAAATCACTAATTATTCAAAAATGAATATATATAAAAATCTAAAAACTTTCTTAAAAAGTACATTTTGAGGACGTAAATAAGGCATTTTTGTACACTTATAGAAGAAATATAAGTGGCTATAGATTATAAAATAAGTTATGCAGAAAACAAAGATATTTTTTATTTTTCAATGTAAAAATGTGGTAAATTCGACTGAAAGTGACTAAACGGATTCTAACATACTTATAAATTATTTCAAAAATTTAAGGGGAAGCATATTGAAAACAATTTGCGAAAAGCGGTTTAGAAGCAAAAAAAATCAGATACACAATAAAGTAGATGGTTTATCATTGTAAATTATTTTTTAAAAAAATAAGTAAATTTTATTAACTAGAATCCTTGCTACATCTAAAGATATTATTTTCGATGTTTAAGTGGTTTTTCATGTAATTCTTAGCACGAATGAGGTTGTCATCTAGCATTCTTGATTAAAAAATACATTGATGCGTGCTTACAAAGAGCGTCCCACTCTTATACAATATTTTATGTTCTAGTCGTAAAATTGCTTGCTTTTACTTTTTTTTTCGTGATATAAAATAAAAAATACCGAGTAAATCTGTGAAAAAAATAGAGAAATTCGATGGTTAAATATTTTATAAAAAAGTACTGGCTCAAAAATATTTTTTTCAATAAAATGTTTTTCAACACTATTAAACAATAGCACGGCCAAAAAATGCCAAAATTTAAATAATTATATTTATTATATATTAATTTTCATATAGCTTTCTGTTGTGTTCCAGAATTCAAATACAGACTATAGAAAGCTGAAGATTATATTTTTGCTTTTGGATCAAACGAAAAAGAAATCAATTGATCATAGAAAAATTTGCAAGTCAATTCTATCTAATATTGCAAATATCGCCATTTTTTTCAATTAAAAAGACTCAACAGAATACGTAATAGATATACTGCTATTATATGCAATAACTATTTATACAACTGTACGTAATCAACTTTTTTTTTTAGACTTGTTAGAAAGATATGGTCAAGAAATATTATAACTAAATATCAATCTAACGTAAAATACAGCAAAATTATTTATATAAAGATTCATAAAAAAAATCAATAATATTATACAAGGCATGGGTAGGGATCTATTATCTAATCCTTAACTAGAGACGTGATTAGGTAGATTATAGACTTTGGTTATAATTCCCATGATCTACGTGATGTATTCGTAAAAAGAAATAAATGTTTTTTTTTGTGTTTAGAAAGTAGAAAATAAGATTAAACTATGGTAAGATAACTAAATACAAAATTAAATTCATAAACGAAGCCATTTTAAGAATAGAATTATGATACTAAGAAACCTTTGCATTTTATTATTCTAAATGCAGCAAAATGCATCTTTATTACTCTAGAAAGACATCACAAAATTATAATTGTCTTAATAAAAGTTAGAACATGGTTTTTTTCGATGTCTCTTGTCTTTAAAAAATTTATTTTTGCAAATAAATATTTGAACGGAAAAATTTAAATTTTGTTTCCATTGTTAAGAATTTTGCCTAGGCCCAAGGGAAAAAATATCTAAATATTTGAGGTTAGATTTTCATATTATTTTGCGATTATATATTTTATATAGCTTCCGATGCTATATTTATATTCTTAATATACCAAAAATATGTCTCTGAAATTTTATAGACTATACTAAAAATATAACTTTTTTTATCTTTAAGGGGCTTTCTCTAATATTTATGTGATTTAAAATGCAGCAATAGTATATTGTAAAAAGCCTATATTTTAAACATATTAGTAACAGTGATTTTCGAAATAAAACTAATACCGAATTTTTTTATCTTGTATGCATTCCATGCAACAAATTATTCAACCTCCATTTATTAAAAATGCTCTGTTTTTTATTATTACAGATAATTGGAATTTTCAGTTGTTTTTTATCTAAATTATAGTGTTTTTTAGCATTCACGAGTTCAATCTTGTATTTTTCTTTATATAATTAGCAGAGTCGCTGTAGGTTTTATAAAAAAAACTAAAAATCCACTGCTTACATAATTACCATATTTTTGGTAATATGGGATATAAATTCTGTTATAAATTATATCTACAAATTCAATTCTAATATTTTATATATATTTTTTTCGGTGACTTAATAAATATAAACTGTATTTTTAGAATGCTTTTTGTTTACATATTAATGTCTCGAAATATTCAGTAAATTATAATAAAAGTGTGTTATTTTTACTTTTTTTATATATTATATAACTCGTATAAAATTTATAGAACATTGTGAGCATAGGATTTTTTATTTAAAGCTTTAATCTAAAAACACGTACAAAAGCGAAAACCCTATAATTAATAAAAATGTAGAAAAAAACATATATCCATGGCAAAAAATGCCTTTTCACACAAAATTTGGTCTATGCTAAGACAGATTCTATAGTTACAATATTTATACAAGATAACTATGCAATTTTTTTGTTTTTTTTTATCAAATAAGCTGTCATCTAGTTTTTTATCATAAAACGTAATTATATCTTCGCTTTTAAATTTTAACAACAGATCTATTGATTTAATTGAAACCATTTAAAAAGAAAAAAATATTTTGAAAGAAATATTTTCTTCCAATCTTTGCATATAAACACACAATATTTACGCAATTTATGTAACTAACGGCATAAATTTCATATGAGATAAATGGTAGTAAAAAACTAACGTCGTTTCATATTTTTCGGTGTAATACATACCTAATAATACATCATGTATATACATTTTTACATGCAAGAAATTATAATGTATTTGCATTATTCAACTTCTTTTATCTTTATATTACGATCAATGGCTTTTTTTGACCATGATAACCACATAAGAATGTAAACCCAAATAACGTTGTGTTTTACACACCAAAACATAACTATTTACTATATATCTTTGTTTTTTAACATTTGTTTGCTTTACAAATGTTTTTTATTATATTGAAATTCTCTAAAATTGTTATTTTTTTGCATATCTTACATGCAACTTTGCAAATTTTATATACGTGTCCCTTTCAAGGCTTCAAAATTTTTTTTCGTCTTTCGGACTGAAATTCTTAAATTTATTTATACAAAAAAATCCAATGGTGTGTAAAGTTCTGAAAATTTTAAATCTTAAAAAGTGTTGTGTAGACAGAAGTAAATACTAAAAAGACATCTAACAAGCTTGCAAATATAAAATCAATCTCATTGTTACAAAATATGGTATCGGCGATATGATTTTGGTGTAAATTTATATTTTTTTGACCTTAAGTTCACTAAAATAATGTTTATGCTATTTTTTGTAGCCAATGCCGTTATTTCTACAATTGTTTTTATATCGCTTGCTACAATATGGTTCCACAGAAATTATGATCATGGTGCGCGCAAATTTTGAATTGACTCATTATATTTAGAATAGTAATTTGCTTCATATTATATTCTATAAGGATCAAAAAAACGTAAAGACTAGACAGATAAGCAAAAGAAAATTTATTATATATCGTGTCTGGGCTCTTAAACGATATATCCATCTTATTGTAAAAAAGAAGCACAAAATGTATTCCAGTTTTTATAATACAATCTTTAAATGCCAATAAAAGCTTTTTTTTAGATTTGATATCTACTATACACAACTTAAGTGCTTTTAGTTTGACAATTTAAATATAATCATTTTCAGTGAAATCGGCCGACTTTTTTGTAATCTATTAATCTTAGTTTTGCGTGGAAAAATGAACTTTGTGTATTTTCAAGTATTTTTATATCCTAATTATATAAGAAAAGATACTTATTTCTAAATGAAATATTTTTCACAATTTATTGCTCAAATATGTGAATATTAAGTGTATAATTTCGTTAAGAAAAAGGTTAGATGACTTGAAAAAATAAACTATAACTAATATCTTAAAATTTAATTTTCGAATTTAATTTGATCATAATAATGAATCGAATATAATATGGTTCAGTATAATAACCTTGAAAATGTTGAATTTTATTTTGAAGATTTAAAATAGAATGGCATTTCGTATAAATTGATAATCGCTTAACCAATAAAATTGGTGTTTTTAATCGAAAAGTGTTGAAAAAAATCAACTAATAATATGAGTTTTAGATGGTCTTACAGATTTCTAAGTTGCAAGAAGTGATTATGGAAAATATTTTGAAATATAAATGTAGGCATGATAAAAAGCCACACTTTCATATAATATAAATTCCGGAAAAACCTAAAGTGTATCTCTGAATGCGAGACTTTTATTTTTTCTATAATTTTTATTTTATACTCGAGTTAAAAATATTAAATTGCAAGTTGTATTTTTATTTTTCTGAATATACGAAAAGTATTTCGATATTTGTTATATAAACTGATAATAATAAATTAAAGGAACTTTTACGTATAATTATTTTTGATTTATATTCTTCTGAATATACATCCATAGAAAAACATATCATTAAGTTTTAAATGAATAATAATGAAAAATAATTAATAAAACAATGATAAACAAACTATTGTGTTTTGCTTGTATGCATGCTGCCGATATTTAAAATGTTTGATATGGTCGATTTCTAGATCATGATTTGTAAAATTATAGTTTTCATGAATAGATGTTAAGGAGTTAAAAATACCGGACGAAGTAGAAGCATACATGCAAGCTCTCACACTCCGCAAGACACTTGAACTCATCTTATTTGAGAGAAGAAGAGCAGTTGATGAAGATAGATCAGAGGAAGGTGTCAAAAGATGCATCAAGGAGTTGTGCAATATTCCCAACACGCTGAACACGTCTAAATAGATAAAATCGATAAAAAGAAAATTAACCCATTAATAAATATCACATGTTTTTGAAATTTAAATTAAAATAATAAATAATATATCAATGATCCTCATGTCATACAACACGTAAACTATACTTTGTTACACAATGCATAAAAATAATTAAACATGCATAATTTATATTGTATACATAATTTCGTGCCATTCTTGTTTTATATCTTGATTTAGACCGTTAAATTATTCAAGTTCAAGTTTATATCACTTTTTATTTTGAACAAAGTGTATTTTATTAACAAAATATAAAGCTTTCTTCGTTTTTATCAAAATACAAAGTTATTATATCAGAAGGGCAAAATAAAAAAGCAAATAGTGCTCATATTCTTTTATTCTTTAGAAGTTATATTTATGTATACAAAATCACTCTATTTATCTGATATTTTAACTCTAAAAATGTTTAATCAACCTTATTTTTTTCAAAAATATTTCTAACATATACGATCTTTGCATATAGAACGCTATTAAAATATGCAAGTCTATATCATGCCGCCAATATACATATCATTTTCAAAAAAGCAATAACAGTTTTTACTGATCACTTCAATTATGTCAAGTTATACGGAAACATCACTTTCATGATAATTTTGGCTTTGATTACTTGAACTTTTGGTCGAGAATAAATTCTAATACCTTATGTGCCACAATATAGTTATATTTACTGCCTGACGCTTTAAATTGAATTTGGGTCGACAAACATGTTTTTTGCTGTATTCCTTGCAGTTAGACGGTATGCTTTTTATTTTTAGAAAATTATAGATTGCCTTACATAATGTTGATTCAAACCTAATATATTTAAATCTAAGAATATATGGACATATATTTACACGTTTTATTACCGAATCGAAAATTTTTCCATATGTTAAAAAAACATTAACGTTATTTATATTTCAGCAATAAATAGTCCGCAACACATAACTATATATTAAGCTACATAGAAGTGCTTAGTAGTACAAGTATGTCTTAAACATGTATTTTTTAATGTAGTGAAATCCAAAGCACATTTGTTTTCTGCTTTAACATGATGATCGAATATATAATAATTAATTAAAATTTTTCGCATAGGAATTGTATGCTGTGAAAGATGTTAGAGGCACTTAGAATAGCTAAATATTATAATTCTTAAATGTAAAATTCTATTGAGGTTTTAATAAAAAGCAGGTGTTAAAAGAAACAATACGATAATTATAATCATTTGCATTTTTGGCGTGCTAAATATATATGATTAAAATTGTTATAATAATTTTTTATTTATTTACTTGGAGAGTAATACATGAATAGATAATAAAATGAAACTTTTTAATATATTTACTTGGAGAGTAATACATGAATAGATAAGCAAGGAAACTTTTTTATATATTTAAATTCACGCTTAACATCATCCTTCAAAAAATTAAGGGTAGATTATACACTCTAATCGTCTAAATAAAGGATAAGAAGTCGGATTTTAAATTAGACATACTCGACAAACCACAAATTTCTATTTTTTAGCTTTCGCAGAACTTAAATCAGTTTTCGTATTTGTACACAGATTATTAGCTTATACTTGTGATAACGTAATGTGATTTTAAGCGTTAAATTTTTATGCCACATTGAGCATGTATAAAGCTATATTTTTCAAATCTTTTTTCTTTTGATACACAAAAGTTCGAATTTTAATATTTTATTCTCGCTGTTATTGTATGTAAAGAAACTTTCAATCAGAATAAAAACAATGGATTTTATGTATTAGATACAAAAATAAATGGCATTTTCGTCATATTCAACATAAAATCTCTCCATATATTAGATGATGCTTTGCAAAAAAGAATCTAATGCAATTTTTAGGATATTAAAATTAAACTATGTAATAAATATTTAGATTAATTAGTCACATTTTTCTACACATGGCAATCTTTACTAAGCGAATAACCAATTCACTTAAATTACAACTAAAAATATTATTTAAAATATAAATCAAGACCTGTTACAAGCTAAACGTATAACACAAACTACTAAAAGCTGTTTTTTTACTAAATTAATAGCAAAAATTATTTTACCTTTTAATTATAATGAACATTATAAACGAAATTCAAAATTTATGTTTAATCAACTCAAAATTATGTTGTAAAGATTTTAAGGGATAATTTTTTAAAGATTAAAATATGATAAAGGCATCCTTGCACCAATCGTTAAAGAATGAAGAATTATTTTCGGATAAAAAGATTATTATCTATAAAAATTGTAACAATAGTTGTTTAATATTACGTGTTAGTAGAAATTTTTCAAAAACACCATAATAGAGGCAATTTTAACAAGAATGGGTTTAAGATAGATCGAGTTGTGTAAATATTTGTTTAAATCGTGATTTCAGGCTATAATTTATCAGAAATAGAAAAAAATGTTAACTCATATATTTTGACTGCTGAACTTTTTGAATAATCATTTATAGAAGAGTGAATGATAATTTATATAAAAACTTTGTGGTTTTAAAAGTAATACTAGACAGAATGGAAGGTTATTTTATGAGTACACAAGAAAAGATTATATTTATATCATATCTAAAGTTAATCACGCATACACAATAAGTTTAGTCACAATAGGAAACCATTGCTTTTTATTTTTCCGGATTACAAAATATTTTCCATTTTTAAAAGTTATTTGTGCTTCATAAATTAATCAGCCTACTATATATTTTAAAATGTATATTATTAATACAGAAAAAACAGAAATTTGTGATTTATACTGCCATTAATATTAGTCTAAAGGATCAGCTATATTCAATTTTTTATATTTTTTATTTTATTTGTGTGTCTAATGTTATTGTGCATTATTTTAAAATATAATCTTTTATAATCCTTTTTAATCATGGTAAATTTTTTTCATTAATTAGGCCTTTATTTATTGAGCTTTCTTTTGAAATTAAGCATTATCTATCTTTTGCTACGTATGTAATTATTTACTATCTTTGTGGCTATTTATTGGTCAGCAAGTCATTAATGGGATTTTATTACATTTAATTTTCTTTCTTATCAAAAATCGATATATCATTTTATATATTGATCCAGATAAATTTTTGCATTCACAAGAATAATCATATAATAAATTAACATTTATAGGTGAAAAAAATGTAGAGTGTTTATAGAAAAATAGCATACCCAATTATTTCATAACAATAGAAAAAAACAGAAGATTAAAAAAAAATACGCGTGGTTTCAATCTTTTACTAGAAAAAAACTATTAAAAGAAGTTAATAAGTTACTATGGCTGTTTTAATTATATTTTAAAATTCAAAGTTAAAAGAAATCATAATAATTTTGCCAATTTTGTTTCCATTTAATAATATCAATTTTAGATTTATAGAAATTCTTAAATCATAGAATATTTACAATTATGTTTAAATTACTGAAGATATAAATTACAACTATTAACTAACTAGAAACATATAGATAAAAATATCATAAAATATTCTTAACTATAATTTTTAACTTTCAAAATCAACATAAAGATACGGATTTTATTAAAGACTTACATGAATTATCACCATCAGAAAATCTTGTCTTTTTTTATACATCGAAAATCATAGGAATACATTAATAATTTGAGTGCAAAAAAATCTTCTTCATCAAACCCATATATTTTAGGTCTCCAATATAATATATGTATGTTTACAACATAGCATTAAACAAAGTAATATCCGCGCTTTACTATATTTTCTTCATTCTAGAAAAGCATAATAATTTTTTTTAATTAAGATATAGCTTGTATCTTTTTCAAAGTAATTTAGTTCAATTAAACATCTGAAAAATAAACAAAAATTCTGGGTTATCTCCATGGTTTTAGTTTAACACTATTATTATGAGGAAATTACAGATATATATCGTAATTAAAAATAGAATACACCTTTTGATATATATATTTTGTAGAATCGATAATAACACAAGGGTAACGTTGTTTTTGTATTTTTTTATCATATTATTTATTTTCCTCGCAAGCATTAAAAATTTCTAAAAAGATAACATGGTATTTGTATCTAGAAAAGGGAATTTGTTGAATTTTTTCTGATAGATGAGCTATCAAAATCAATGCTTTTTAGTATAGTTGTTTTATCTGAAATTACAACAAACTAGCTGTTTATAAAATACTTTATTTTTATATGTAATTTTACCGCGATGGATAAGGTTTCTATATAATGAAAAAAGAATTTTAAGCACAAAAAATGCACCTGAATTTTTACCATGTGTCCTAACAGGTAATCTTGTAGTCAAAAAATACCACAAGTCGTATTACAAGTAACGCTGCCAACGAAAGCAGAAGCATATTAAATACATTTTTGATATGAAAAACACTTAAATATATAAGTTCTGAGCGTAGACGATGGATTGTGAAATATTGCTAAGATGATATGCTTAAAAAGATTATACAGAAAATCTGTAATATAGAGCAATCTAAAGTTTTGCGCATGCAAATATCAACAATTTCAAGAAAAAATAGACCTTAGATTCATAATAAATTGCCATCTATTTGTTTTAATCTTAGTAACGAATTTAAAATATAGATACGAAATAAAATTTAATAGAATAAATTTAACGATTTAAATTTTGGTAGCAAATTTTATATATTAGTGCTAAATTTAATTTAATAGACTTAATTTAACCATTTTACCATCGGATCTTTCCACCTTCGTAACGAATCTAAATGATTCTTCTCAAAAATTATACATCGGTTCTATATTTTCCGCTAATACAAGTAAGCATACACAATCATCTCCTCTGGAACATATAAGTACACAACCTATAATTTCATAATCAAATAGTTTTTTAAGATACTATACTGTAAATATGCAACTACAAAATTGCTAATAACCTTTGCATAATCGATATAACCCTGGACTAAGACCGCTAAATCTTGTCTATTGTCGCAAGTGAAATCATTAATTGCTGTCGTTTTTTATACATTTTCCCTGTTTAAATTTTCATGGGATAATTAATTTTTATCACTTCTTTTATATAAATAAACCATGTTTCATGTAATTGTCGATTTATTGAATGATCCGAGAATCAATGTCGTATTTATTTTAATAGTAAAATAATAGTACTCAATTTTTTTTGTATATTATGCTATAAAAAATAAGAGAGGTGATATCACAGCCTGATGATTGGGCAATTGATTTTGTTTATCTCGAGACACTGTTTTAACAAATCTTCTCGTGTAGTTTTCTTCGGCATAAGAAACTCTAAAATAGCTATATAAATGGCAACTAGAAACCAGTCATGTTTTTATTGATTTTGCAATAGTATTCTTTTCTGAAAACAGTATATCATCGAGGGCGATTTCAATCCTCCATTCCTCATCCCTAAATATAATGGGTGTTATTCTATGATAAATGTTAATTTTATTTTTACAGTACATCATTGATGGCTAAAGAGTTTCGTTTTTGTCTATCCATATATATTCCACAAACTCAATTCTTCCGCAATCCTTGAAGTTTGTAAATATATTAATACAAGTGTGATTTTAGAGTGAATTAGACACCATAATTGTTGATGGATGGTCAGGAACTATAGATATGCAACTGTTGGTTTCATTTAATACAATATACCCACCGCATAAGATTATCTTTCCTGGTATGTTTATCAAGTATTTTTCTGCGCCGTAAGCCATTTTTTAAATCGGTTCTGATTTTACTTAAATTATAAATTACCAATTAAATATATTAAAATGAATAGATGAAGTCTATAAATTAAAAATTTCCATCAGATAAAAAATCCTCAATCCCGAATAAAACCCATATTTGGGCGATAATAAGACAATAATACGAAATCTATATTATTCAAAAGAACGTAAAAAATTGCATATCACGAATAATTTGTCTTTTATACATATAATTGTAATTAATGCTATCAATCTTCGTGATCGAATATAAAATTTATTAAAGAAGCTTCTTGCCTACATAAATCATTACAAATTTTAACCCTATTTATTTTATATACTAAAATTTACAATTAGATAATTATATATTTTACAAAGCTATTTTTTTGGTTTTTTAATATATTAATGATTAAAAATAGCTGTTTTTTTTTAATTCAAAAGTTTTTGTAAGGTGACTGTGTTTTAAGAGTTCAAACTAGTAACTTCTGTTTTTAGATCGGATAATTTAAATTCATCAAATTATGGCATTTATAATTACCAAACAATAATACATACCACATGGCTATAAGGGATACAGCAGACATTGCTAGGGACTAACTGTATAAGAAAAACTTTCGGCTTTAACATAAATTTGGCTGTTGACCCAGAAAACTTGACATGATTCACAACGCAAGTGGCATCTCATTGCTTTGTGACATGTTTCTCAAATTAAAAGGACGTGAATGACGTTATAAAATATACAAATAAACCTTTTCTGGTGTTTCCAGGTTGATTTTCAGTCATTTAATTTTTTAAAACAACACTTTAGAATTCTTTTTACAACATTTTTTTGCTTCAAATTCTATCCACTTTGACATTCTACTCAACGTGTAATCAATTTTTTAGACCATTTATTTTAATTTTTTTCCTCAGCCCTATTTTTTGTGAGCATGCTTCTACTTTAACTGGCATCCCTAACCTCTTAATGCACGACTATTAAATCAGAAAGAATATTGGTTTATTTTTTAACATGTCTGACTACATATTTTGTCAAATTACACTTTTGAGATGAGGTTTATATATAAAAATAGGGATGGGAATAGAAAAATGAGTACAAAAAGGGTGTTTGAAAATATTGAAAAAAAAAATTATTTGGCAAAAGGGGTCGTTTGACATATAATTTCCTTCTGAGAAATCTGAAAATTTGCAAAAAAATTTGGTATTTGGTAAAATTTCAATTTATCGAAACTACAAAATATGAGGTTTTTACAGCTGGTCATTATATACAATAAAAAAAACGTATTTTTCCTAGACATTATTATTTTTAGGGTCGCAAGCTTATATAAAATAAGATAAAAATATATAGATATTCAATTTTTTTTTGCATTCATTCCAAAAAGACTCTATGATTAATTTTGTTAATTTTACAATAAAATGTTACTCTCTAAGAAAATGTAAGAAGTTATATTTTTCCAAATATCTGATTCTATAGAAAATCCCATTTTCATGAATAAATACATCATTAAATTTATTTAATTTTATTTTGCTGTTTAGATAACTTAACAAAAGTATAAAATTTAAAATGTTCAATAAAGGCAAGCATTTTCATATTTTTAGCAGCAACTAAACAAGTAAATATTATTTAAGCATAGAAAATTACATTGCATTTTCTAGCAGGGTCAGTCTGAAACCTGTGGCTTTACGCCACAAACGGTCTCAGATGCTATTTTTTGTGGCCTCATAAAATAAATAATTTACAATTGATTCATCTATATTCATTTCATAGAAATTATGATGAAAAAACTCTAACTGTTCCTATACTATGAATATAAAAAAAATTTTATTCATATTCGTAAACTTGCTTATTCCTATGTTAGAGAAATGTTATAACGACCTGTTAGATATGTGGTGGTGTTCTTTTCGTTAGTATGAGAAGCACGTTTACAAAAACTGTTTGAATATAAAGAAGACATAAAAAAGTATACTAACCCATCAATGAACGTTTTTTTTTGATATTATAGAATACTACAGAGGCGATTAAAGGCTAGCATATCTATTATGAAAAAGGGATAAACTATATTGTGATAATCATCTAATTTTAAAATAAATATTAGAAACAGTGAAATGACTTAATTCTGATTAAGTTATGAAATATTGTTTTCTTTCACTATCAGATGGTACTATCACCAAAAGACAATCAAAATTAGTAGTTTATCTCTAAAAACAGATGGGTAAAGTTTTTCAAAATTCATATAACTATTTTCCTATTGCTGTCCATGAATTAACAGATTGAACAAATTCATGTCTGGTTCTATATTTTGTATGTTTGCTTGATAACAACTTTTCTGTTATAAAGTTTTTTTTGGCCTTAGGAACACGAGCGATTGATATATTCTAAGACTCTGTAGAAAAATGTAGATTATCAAAATTTTTATAATAATTTTGTAGCATTTGTACTGATGGGGCACCAGAAATGAAAAGAATACGAGAGAATAGATTACACTGCATACAAAAGGAGATTACCTTTGTAAATCATCTGTTTCTATCATATTTTATTTTACATCAACGGAATATTCGTGCTAATACTACTCATTATAATAATACTATTGAGTATGCAGTATAAATCGTATAGCATATCGGAAAAAGCGCAATAAGACATTTTTAAAATGTAAATTTTCCAATTTCGTGGCAAAAAATCTGCTGTATTGTCATTCCCTAATATACTCAAGGTTTTTGGCTCTCGAAAGATGGCATGCTAACAAAATCCCTTAAGCTAAAGATTTTATTATATCATTATCATGTCTAAAACATCTAGCCTGTCCATTGATAGATAAATTTTTTTGGTTCAACCTTACTTACTTATAGGATATTACACATAAACAGAATGAGTTCAATTTTTTCTGCAAGGAAAGAATAAAAATATGTTTTTTATGTTAATAAATATAAAGGCTTTCAAGAAAAAAAACTTTTTTTTGTGACTTTTTTTCTGTGTGGAAGAATTAAGAAATACATTTTTCCCAATTGCATAAGATCTTTATACTTAAAAATATAACGGAAATGGCGTTGATGGTAGCATATACAGAGTAATTAGAATAGCTGATAATTATATATGATTAAATTTATAAGGATTATAAAAAACATTTTATATGAAAGCAGTTCGTTTCAGAAAAAAATCTTGTAAACATAATACAATTACCGTGTCAGCTGCAAATGTACATATTGAAAATAAGAAAATTCTAGATTTAATAGAAAAGAATATTTTATAGTATTATAAATTACAACAGAATCAACGCTGAAGATTACCATGTATTATGTGTACTTATTGGTTTGAGCCCGCCATAATCACCTTACTTATAATAAAAACCAACTAAGAACACAATTCACATATATATTAAGAAGATCAAATATGATTCAAGGTGTGTGTACCTAAATATGAACTATGTGTGAAGATAACGATGCCGTAAATGACATCGTTTAAGCACCTATATAACTTATTTTTATGTTTGATATGTGAAAACATATTTTTATAAATTTTTAAAATAAGAAATTTTATGTGCGGCTTCATTAAAAACTCAAAAACAAGAAATAAGGCCTCTCGGGCCAACAGGTTTTCTTTCATGCCTTAGTGTGTCGGATTTTTCCTCCAAATTTTTTTAAATTACCTCTTAAAAAATAATGACACATGTGAGAATTTCATGGTGGTAGCTTCTATTACGATGATAAGAAGAAATTGCGAAGATGGTTTGCATATCTATTATGATAATCAAAGAAAAAATGAAATGTTTACATAATAAGCAAAAAAAATTATTCACACGTGAAGATATAATAAGATTATACTTAGTGCACTAAAAATCATATTCACACCACATGAAATGGATTCTATCTAATACAAATATTAAATATCAAAAAAACTCTATAAATGTAAGATTATAATTTATTTATAATTTTAAAAAATAATGATAAGTTATAAAATATTCTTAATAAATAATATAATAACTTTGAGATTGTATTAAATTTAGAAGAATAAAAAGTTTTTTTCATTGTATTTTTTTGAAAATTTTTCAGTTGCACCCGAAAAAAAAATTGTTTTAAATCTTTATTGGTTATTTTTTTAGTGTAAATATCAATTCTGTTGTTCTGTTAAATTATTAATAAAATGCATGTAGAGGCTACAGATGTGTTTTTTTAATAAATAAATGGACGGTATCATGGATAAATTACGATTTAGAATTAAAATTTCTAAACAATATTAATAGATGATAAATATTGTGAGAATACAAATTAAAAGTGGTAAAAGACCCTTGAATTTCAATAGTATGTCTTAAGAAAAAATAAAATGCAAAAAAGGGTGATTTTTTGTGTATTCTAACATTTTCGAGAGACAATAACAGTAATATTTTATAATAAAGCAAGAAATTTTTTATTTATAGGATTATTGTAAGACAATATTTATTCAATGAAAACTATATATCAAGAAACAATCAGTGTAATGCTTTGACATATACCAGTATAATTATGCGATAAACTGACAATTTGGCGTACATAAAATCCCAAAATACGCAATAACCCCCTAAAATCCATGTATGTAATAATAAAATATGTGATCATGCATATATTTGCTGTGGAAAATTTATTTCAAAACAAAAAAAATCAACAGACTTTTATTGAACAAATAGATGGTAGTAGATATAATTTTCCGACGCGAGCTCTACTGCAACTAGATATAAGATAAAAAAAGTATACAGAGATTCAAAATAGATAAAAAGCATCTAGTATGTCTTTGTAAAAAATTTCAAAGGACTTAACTATATAGATTTAGATATTAAATATAGATATACGAATAATTTAACTGTTTCTCAGAAAAATTTAATATTTAATGCAGCATGAATATTTTAAATTTGTAATCTATTGATTGCAAGTAAAAAAAATAAAGATATCCACCGACTAATTTTTAATGTGTGAATTAAAATATGATACCTTTTTTACAAAATTTCCGAATTTTTTAGTTATATTTGACTTATAAGTATTTTAAAATAGCCTAAATGTAATTATAAAAAAATTGAGAAAATCACAAATGCTATTATATACAATTGAACAACTATGTTAGGATTTAAAAATAAAATTCAAAAAGCTAAAGAAAATTTTACCAAGAATGAAAAAATCACTATAAATACGCTGCTTAACAAGTTAGTATAACAAATATGTATATCAAATATATTTATGCGTTGAAATGTATCAATAACGAGTGCAAAATAAGTATTTTACAATATAATTTTTTAACATAGTCTAAATCTAATACATAGATGTTTTCTTCAGATTTTTAAACAAGAAAAAATGTTATAAATGATTATCTAGTAAGATCTTTAATATTTGCCGTAGAATCTTAAATAGAAATTATGGTGGGTTCTAATCCCTCTCATGCATGACAACCATAAATTAACATATCGGATGTTAATGCTGTCTAGCTGCAAAGTTTACAAAAAAAACTAGTGTGTCGAAAATTTTTAAAAGATAGATTTCGGGTTCAAACACAGACTTGATTGAGATTTTTTAACAACTTGATTTGATTATCGATAACATTTGAAAGTAGTCAAATTCTGTGTTGGCATGTTAAAAAGGTTTGATAAGCGGAGACCAGATTGGCGCATTAAACACCATATATCATTTCTCATACGGGATACTTCTACCACCTCATACATTTGATTTTATTTTATGACCATAAATAGCACCAGGGATAGTTTTTGGGTTTATAAAACCAATAAATATCATAATTGTCATGTTAAGATAAAATAGATGATGGTTATGAAAGTTTTCAAACTGTATTCTAACATAGAAAAAGACTTAAACCACTCAGAAGAGATATAGGTAAGTATAGAGAGCAGCAGTAGAATATTTTTTCTGGGTCGAAACGTATAAAAAAATCCATTCCCCTGGTATATTGAATATTATCTTCAACATATGTTTATATGCCACAATACAAGCAACAAGAAATTCCAAGGTCTATACATATAGATGCAGTAGTTCAGTATTATTTCCATTAATAAAAGAACTAGCATATGATGAATATATAAACATGCATAATATAATAAATTCACACAATCGACTTTTCATTTATGAAATGTTCAATTTCAACATACTGGGTAAAACAAGATATAAATGACCTAAAATATAATACTAAATGTCTTTTTAAAAATTATTAGTATAGAAGTCCCTGGATAAATAGTTAAAATGTGAAAAATATTATATTTGTAGAAGATAAAACTTTTAGCTGTTTTCCTATAGACTGCTATGAATAGCACGGTAACAAATTTATGTACGACTTTAACATAAAAGAAGTTTTGAATTCTTCTTAAAATACAGTAAAAAGGTTTTTAATCATTCTATTCACGTATATTTTCTGCATATATGTAAATTTATAATTAAACGAACATTTTTTTTTGTAATTTGATATCTAAACTGAATCAAAATTCTGCATTACGATTTTTAAAGATAAAATGTTATAGTTAAAGTTTTTGCCCAAAATTTACGCAAAATTGTAGTTTAAATATTTTTCTAAATAAAATGATGTATTCTTCTACATAATTGCTAGGGTCAGAAATAAATGAGTTAATGCATTTCTTGGCTTGTACTGGTTTGAAGCATTTCAAATGATTTTTTTAATATAAGTCAGATTATTAAATATTAAAAATGCAAGATTAAATATACAACTTTTCTTATTTTCATTGTTATGTGAATAAAATATTATATTATTCTTTATTTTTATAGTTCGGTGAAAGTTTTCATAGAAAATGGAATTAAAAAATTCAATTTTGGATATATAATTTAGGTAAATGAGTTGGTTTAGTTGATGATTAAGAAAAAGAAAATTTATTAAAGATATGATCAAATAAACCTGTACAAATACCATTTTTGTTTTATACATTTTAATAATTCACTAAAGTGCTCAAAAAACAATATAATACCTTTTTTAAAATCTCTTCGCAATTTGATTTACTTGGTATCTGTAAAATTAAGAACGATTCAATTCTTTTTCAATTACAAAAACAATGTATCTTACTAATTAAAAAACAATATGGTCATTGTTTTAAAATTAGAAAAAAAAGATTAAGATGGCTTCCTAAATGTAAAAACACCCACACTTGACATATATTTTAAAGAAAATCGTAATAATCAATTTTTTAGCTTTTTTATCGTTATACGAATTTCTAGTAGCTTAAATAATTTTTGGTACTGAGATCATATAAGCATAAAAATGTAACTATGAAGACTGATCTATAATTTTACAGCTGTGTTTGTATGGAGATTCCAAAAATAAAATCATAATAGCCTAGCATATTTCTAAGTATTTTTATCAAAATTTAACGGTATACTAAAGCAACTATTATCTTACATTATTGTTACTTGTAAAAAAAATACATAAAAATATAATTTTTTGTTTACTGTTTATTATTTAGTGGTTATAAGGAGCTTCTCTTTTGTATAGTGGACTCAAGTGAGAAAAACCCGTCATTACTATTATTTCTTTGAATTAAGCGGTTTTAAAATACAAAAGTATATGTTATTGCAAAAAAACATTGATTATCTGCAATTTTCAATATTCGTAAATGACTAATTTGCACATAATGTCAATCAATTATATAAACATATATGGAAAGGATTTTTTTGGGCAATCGTCTTTCCTCATTTGGACACCGATCAATCAAGCTGAAATGCTTAAAAAATTGTGAAAGTATTTATATGAACATTTACATGTTTTTTAGATGAATTATCAAAGCAGGCTTTTATATTTACAAATATTTTTAAACGCTGAATTGCATGAATTTGGCCTTTATAACCCGTCGATTGTTGAAAAAAACCTTGGTGCTCATGACAATTATGAAATTATAATTTTTTCTACTAAAAATAAAAATCTTTTATATGAAAATATTATTGGGGGGAAAATGCATCGCTGTCTACTCGATTGTTTTGTCTTACACATCCACGATTTCGGCGAAAAATATTCCAATGAAATTTGAAACGCTGCAAAGCAAATGCATGATAGCAAAGAGATCGATATACAAAAAGATATTAACTTAATAGCCTTTCAAATGAGCTTTAAGTCAAAAGAACAGGTAGAAAATGATTTTAAACTAAAATTCAATGAAAAAGATTGTTTTTCAAAAAATTTAAATACATTAAATTACAAAAAATATGAATCCTTACGCTTATCACCCCACTATAGAATGAAAGTATGTAAATATAACATTGCTTATATGATGAGCAAGGATTATTTTGAAAATTTGGCAAAAAAAACCATTTGAAATTATAATCGGAAATGTTGATAAGTTCAAAGAGATATACCCAAATTTAAATTAAGCCCCTTTAGTTTTAACTGCATGATTTCAAAAGATAAAATTGTTGCTCTAAAAATATTTTGCAAATGCCATGCAAAGGCGCATATTATAGTTGATTCCATTGAAGTTGAAGGCGATATAAGTTGTAATTTTTATTTATTATATTTTCGGCATTCTCTTGCATGTATATTGGAGTTTTTAATGTACTTTGAAAACGAGATTTTTATGGATAGAATAATTTGCGAATCTAATTTTAGCGAAAATCCAATGCAAATAAGAATAAAAGAGGAAAATGTAAATTTAAAGTTTATTTTTATTGACCCGCTAACTGGAAAAAGAATTCTTGATACAATGCATGATGAGATAACCCAAAGAGTATCCAAGATATTTTGTTTTCTTTATATGTCTAATGTGGATATTTTTAGCTTTTTTTTGATCAGTGCATTTATATTAGAAAAATATATAAGGGTGTTGAAATGCGTACAGCAGAATTTCGTTTCAATTTATTTTACCCTTTTTACAGGCAATTTTTAGGAAATATCGAAAGAATTTTTGAAATCAACCATGATGATAGTTTATCAAAAGAAAAACTTACTAAAATCTTACAAAAGTGTTCATATACTATGATTTTTATTCGCGATACGAAGATCGATTGTTTGAATTATGCTTATTTAAAATTGAGCCTTATTTCCGACTTAGATAAATACATACACGAAAAAATGACAAAAGATAAAGTTTTTTTACATTTAAAATGCATTGAATCGCTACAATCTATCTTTATATTGAAAATAGAACAATTTGAAACCAATATAATGCCCGCGAATAGTTTAAATCTGTAAGAAATTATCTATTTATTTATAGAAGAAAAAATAAAAAGCTATATATGCGAAGAGAGTTATTAAATAAATTATTATATTACGGTAAAATACAGGCAAAAAATTTTATTCCTATTCAAATCTCAATATATTTCGTAAGAAAGTAACTGGATATATTAATTCAATAAAAATATAACAGTAAAAAAGCCAATAAATAAATCAAATCCTATTAAATAAATATATTTTTTTATTATAAACTATCAATATATTTTTTCTTATATCGTCAAAAAGACAAAGATAAAATAAAGATGATCATTAACACACACGTATAGTAACTTTAACAGTCAAATACTAAAATTTAAATTAAAAAACAATCTAATTGATCCACAATACGTTTAAAAATAAGCATGAATTTTTTTATGCATAAATACAAAACAAGAGGTGTGTTAGTTTGAAAAAATTTAATTTAAAGCAATGCAAAAATGAGAAAAAAATACGAATCAGAATTTGAGTAAAAAAATTTAAAATTTAAGAAAATAAAAGTGAGATATAAAACATATTTAGAAAATTAGTTCGATAATTACACAACAAAATTGTACTCATAAAAATATTGCAATTACATAAATTTACAAATTATACATTAAACGGATATATAACAAAATCCAAAACTTCTGCCAAAAAGCACATTTTGATGGCATAAATGTGTAATTTTTGTTATCACATATATAAAGAAAAACAAGAGGTTATATATATTTATAATGAAGTTATGCTGAAAACTTGGCTTTTTGTATGTTTCATCTGTTAAAATGAGGTTAATTCGACTGAAAGTGACTTTACCGATTCTTAGATACTAAAAAATCTTTTCAAAAATTTATAGGATAGTAAATGAAAAGCGGTTTAGAAGCATATAAATACATATATACAAAAAAGTAAATGGTTTATCATCGTAAATTTTAAAAAAAAATTTAGTTAACTTTCGGAATAAAAATCCTTTTTTTTAGCTAAAGAAATTACTTTCGATGTTAAAAGCGGTTTTTACATGCTATTCACAGCACGAATATGGTAGTAATCTAGTGAACTTGATTTTAAAAATCTTTTGATGTGTGTTTACAAAGAGCGACCCACTCTAATACAATATTATATGTTCTAGTCGTAAAATTAGTCCTTATTTATGCAAACAAAGTAAAATTGATAACATACCTTTTTTCTAGATATAAAAAAAATAACACACAGTCGTTTACCGAGCCAAAAGTAATATATTGATAGTTTTAATTTTTTTGAAATATAATTGGCACAAAAATGTTATTTATATTCTCAATTTTTTTCATTAATTTAAACTACTAACAGTGATAAAAATAGTAAAATTGAAACTAAAATTAAGCTAAAATCGCTTTATATTGTTAGAAACCGTTGCATAACTGCAGCTTCTCTCTGTAAGACTCTCCCAGCACTTCTTTACCCGTAATCAATATAAATTAGGCCATTTCTCATTGGCGGCAATCATTATGTGAAGTAAATGTAATTCTGTTTATG
Organism: Rhyacophila brunnea; assembly: GCF_057557595.1. Lineage (NCBI taxonomy): Eukaryota > Metazoa > Arthropoda > Insecta > Trichoptera > Rhyacophilidae > Rhyacophila > Rhyacophila brunnea. The sequence continues at coordinate 84,400 of NW_028232883.1, read as the reverse complement.
ATCCATCGCCAAGTTATACAAGCAAACCACACTATATATAACCTTGCTGCACGTTGTGGGATTCTTTTTAATACCTAAGGCACAGTTCAACAGCTTACACAGAAACCTCTCATTTCTCATGGCTTTTTAATGCTTCATATTTTATTTTTATTGTTCACAGATTGCCCCCTTTTGATGTTTTCTCTGAGGTAGATTTATTCAAAATTAGTGGGGTGGGTGGAACCCGGAAACCCTTCACTAGAATCTGACTTTTTAACCACGAAACCATACCACCAAATACCAAAATTATGGTTAATTTTTGATTTATTAAATTTAAATTTTTATTTCTTTTTCTATTTACACTCAGAATGCAAATACATATAGAGAAAGCAGAAGTTAATATTTATGCATTTTATTTTAAACAAATAGAATCAGATCGATCGTAGATATTTTTTCGAGTCTATTAACATTTTAATTTAATATCGACATTTTTTTTGATTTAAAAGACTCATCTGAATGCATTAGTAATAACTGCTTCTACATGCAAAAGCCATTAAACAATTTTTCTTTAGCCTTTACTTTTTTAAGCCTTCTTTGTATGTTCAACTGTTGCAAAAATGGATATTAATTACTCTAGATATTCATTATAAAATTGTAATTGTCTTAATAAAGATTTCAACATGGATTTTTTCGTTTTCTTACGTCTTTAAAAAAAATTGATTTTTTTAATAAACTATTTGAACCAAATATATAATTTTTGATGCTTTTGCTATAAATTTTGCCTTGACTTAAAGAAAATAAAATCTATATATATGAGGTTTATTTTCAATTATATTTCTTTTGATTTTGTTTTTAATATTGCTGTCATTTTTAGATTATTATTCTAAATATATAAAAAATATTGCATTAAAATTTTATAGACTAAACTAAAAAGTATAATCTTTTTTAATTAAAAGTGGCTTACTTTAATATTTTCGTAATTTTAAATGCAGAAAAAATATAATAGAAAGAGCCTACGTTTTAAAAATATATGTAAGATTGATTAAGAAATAACACATATCGAATTTACTTTATCTTGTATTCTTTGCATATAACAAAATATTCAACCTCTAATTACGAAAAATGTTATGTTTTTTATTATTACAAAAAATTGGTATTGTACTTGTTTTTTATATAAATTTTATAGTTTTTTAGAATTAAAAAGTTCAATCTTGTATTTAATGCAAGTTTTTTCTTTTTATATAAAGCAGAGTTGCAGTTGGCATTTACAAAAAACTATCTATCCACTTACTAATTTTTTACAATTTTTTTGGTGAAATATGTAATAAAAAATCTTGTTTTAAAATTATACTCTGTGGATTTCGTTTCTAATATTTTGTATATAATATATATTTTTTAGTATTGTAATAGACTTTGTAAATTATAATATCGGTGTATTATTTTTTTATATAAGCTTTTATATAATTTATAGAACATTGTATCACAAAACCTTTTATTCAAATATTTTACTTGAAAACACGTAAAAAGCGCAAAAAACTATAATTATATAAATATAATAAAAAAACATCTTTCCATAGCATAAAATGTTTTTTTTACTAACTTTAACTATTTAAAGATATATTTTATGGTTCAGATTTAATACGATTCATATTTGTAAATTTTTTTTATCAAATAAGTTGCCGTCTATTTTTGATATTAAATGTAATTATATTTTCGCCTATAAATTCAAACCACTATCTATCAATTAAATTGAAACCATTTGATAAGACAAGAAAATTCTATATAAAAACATTTTCTGTTGATTTTTTGCACTTTAACACGCTATATTTACGCCATTTATGTTATATTACGGCACTTATTTTATATTAGATCAATTTTAGAAAAACCAACGTCGTTTCTTATGATTCAGAGTATCATATACTTCCTAATACAGTAAGTATTAACATTTTTTTATAAAAAAATAAAATGTGAAAGCATATATTCATATGCCTTTATTCTTAATATCACGATAGATAGCTTATTTTTGACCATTATAAACTCTCTAAGAAACAAAACCATAGGAAATATAATTTACATTCCCAAAACATGACTCTCAATTTGATATCATATGTTTTTATACCATCTGTATGCTTTGAACATGTTTTTTTTTGAAAAACAGATCTTATATTTTTTGCATAGCTTATATGAAATTTTATAAATTAAATACGCGTGTTGACGTTGAAGTCATTAGTTTTGCATTTTTAATCTTTGCGACATAAATTTTTAGATTTATTTATACAAAAACATAATGTGTTGTTTAAAATTTAAAATTTTTAAAATCATAAAAAGCAATCTTTGCAAGCGATAAAATCATAAAAAGTCACATTTAACTAAAAAAATTATGTAAGATAACTTTACTTTACTAAAATCTGGTGTCTACGATATTGATTTGTTATAAAGTTATATTTTTTGATCTTTAGTTAATTAAAATATTGTTTATACTTTATTCTTGAACTAAAGCCGTAATTTCATATTGTATTTATTATGCTTGCTAAAATATGGTTCCACGTTAATATTGTTTAAATTGCGCGATAATGCTAGATGAATCTTTAATTTTAGACTAGCTTATTTATAACATTTTTATTCTATAAGGATCAAAAAAGCGAAACGAATAGACAATTTGGTGATAGGCAATACATATTATAGCAAGTGGGGCTAATTATAGATATAAACCTATTATTGTAAAAAAAGAAGCATAAAATGTAATTGTGTTTTTATAATACAGTCTTTGAATTCTTATTAAAAATATTATTAGTAATTTATATCACCTTTTGTAAACTGCAATGCACGAAAGTTCGGCAGCTAAAATATATCCATTTTTAATTCATTCAGCCGGATTTTTTCTATAAAATAAAGCTTATTTTGCATGCGAAGAGAATTTCGTGTATTAGTGTAATAATTACAAAAAAAAACAGTAATCATTATTATAATAGAGTTATTCATGATTTATTCCTGAAATGTGTGTATAAAATTATGATTTCACAAGTTTTGTTACGAAAAGGTAAAGATGATTTGATAAAATAAAATATATTTATTATCTTAAAATTAAATTTTCGACATAAATTTGATCATAATAATGAATAGAATAAGATACAAGTTAAGTCAATAACCATAAAAATCTTGAATATAATTTTGAAGATTTGAAAAATTATGATATTAAATAGAATTTTTTAATCGCCTAACCAAAAAATGGCGTTTTAAATCAATTTATATAACGAAAAAAGCAATATAAAGAGAGTTACAGATGACATTACATATTTTTAAGTTGCAAGAAGTGATAATGGAATGTATTTTAAATGTAAATGTATGCATGATAAAAAGCCACACTTTCATATGATATTCATTCCGGAAGAAAACCTAAAATTTATCTCTAAATAAGCGACTTTTTTTTCTATTATTATACGATTTTTGAGTTAAAAAGATTTAATCTCATAGTTCTATAATTAAATAAATTTTTCTGAACATACGAATAGTATTTTGACATATGTTGTAGAATCTCTTTATAATTGAATGAACTTCTGTGTATAGCTTTGATTGGTGTTTATCTTTTTGAAATTACTTTTCTAGAAAAACACGTAGTTAATGTTTAAATAAAAAAATAATGCAAAAATACTATAATAAAACGATTATACACAAACTATTGTTGTTCTTTTGTATGTATACTATCAATATTTATAATGTATGATATTTTCGATACAAAGATTATAGTGTAAATTTTCTGTTTTTCATGGAAATGAATATAATTATCAAATCCAGATAATACAAAAAAAGAAGGTAATTGTAAAAATTTTAAATATAATCTAGATTACGAAAACCAAAACTTTGTGTAAAATTCAACACAATAATAATATTAAAACTTCAAATATATAGATTGCAGTCATTTTTATTCATCTTATAGCAAATCTGATATTTGTGAAATATAAAATATATGAACCTTTGACCATATATAGAGTGTTCTATGTCTTTTTAAATCTATAGATGAGGAAACGAACCCTCTAATTCCTAATGGTCTTCATGTACTATTATAAATTCGCTTAAAATCAGTATTGAAGTATAGAAGTTTGAGATTCTCACGCTATATAAAAAAAACACAGTACAATTTTGGACAAAGTTACCCGACAGAAAATTCTTATGATTTTTTTTTCCAGTTTTTTCTATTCTTAAAACTTAAATATTTTATTTGAAGTTTGCATAATTACTTCCGCCTATATAATGGAACAACAATGCAATATTTATATACATTGAATGTGTTTAATCTTGTCACTAATTTTAAAATTTTCTTATTTCTTTGTATATTTTAAATTACCCTTTATTACTATAGACTTAATATATTCATTGTTCATAAATTCTGTAATATATACGAATAGCTGTTAAGAAGTTTAAAATATATAAATCTTATTTTAAACTCGTTCTAATGTGTAATTTAAACACACTTACAATTTACTATAAAAAATAAATATTCAATAACAATAATAAAAACCTATTAGATTTTATTGCAAACAAGTAATGTGTGTTTTTATATAATAAAGTTGAATTTATTGTCATTTTATCTTTTTTTTTATATATTCAATAATTTAAAAATTTTTTCGGAGTAGAACATGGTACGTCTAAAGTCGCCCTTCGATAAATCAAAAAAGTTCTAAGTGTCTTATTTTCGCAGAAACTTTCTTGTATTATCTTTATGAAATAGTTTTTTTAAAAAAAACGAATTTTGTTCTATTAGATAAAAAAAAAGTTGTATATAATTAAAAGACACAAGCTCTTATATTATCACCTTCATTAATTTGCTATTAAATTTCTGAATCCCAGAAGATATGTAAAAAAAAGATTTGATCATAATTCTTAATATGATAAATATAAACAAATAAGGTAGATAGATATATTATACGCTCATTTTACAAATAAGGTCCTTTTAAAACTGATTTTTAAAGCCCACAAAATTATTAAAATAATGCATGGAAACTTAAATTTCTATCGGTCATATGTAAAAATTATAATTTGTCATTCCGTTATGCTATAGTTCTTAATTTTTTTTTTATCGGTTTTTGTAGTATTTTATGAATAAAAAAATACAAAACATTTTTGACATTATCTGATATTGATATGATGAATTAAAATTATACCGCTTATTTTAAGTATGTAACTTGAAAATTAACACTGGTCTCTAATGCATGTTGATTTTTTCATTCTTAAACCCATATTACAATTAGGATATATATGGCTATCATATATTTGTAATTCATAAAGCTCTGCAAAATCATCTAAATTATATATTTAAATAAATATTTTGTCTACTATACAAAATTCATTCTCTTTTTCAAGATCATAATTCTAAAAAAATATATTTTCTATTATATTTTGTTCTTATACCTAAATAAATATGTTTCTTCATTTTTATTTAATTTCCTTCTATTATGATGGTATGTACTTAAGTTTCGCAATCTTGAAAATTCTTCGTATGATGTAATGTTTGATGCCCAACAAATCTTTTTTAAGATAGCTATACCATTTTTAACAATAAAAATAATAAATGCTCTCCTTTTTAAATTATCATTTAATTTATTAGCCAATATTGATTTAAACTTTCTATAAAAAACTGCTAACACCACCTCACTCTCTTCATGAAACGTAAAAGAATATCATATACCAATGCAAAATTAACAGAGTGTTTTTTATCAAATTTTTATTTTCAAATTTACCCATATTTTTATATTTTTTTTTTGCTTGCCGAACCTATCAAACTTGATTAATTGTGGTATCTTGCTATGTAAATGTGAAATCTTCTCTAGATTGTTTTACAATACATATGGGAAGATTATGTTGTTTAATTGAAAGACTCTTTTCAAATGAATGACTCCAGCATCCGAAATTTCTTTACTGCCTCAGTCCAAATTATAAAATAGAGTATTTTACTACTTTTAACATTCATGACCACATAAATATTATGATTACTTTATTATTAGTCCTTTGCCATAAATTTAAATTTTCCTGCAATAAATTTTGCACTTTTTTGCCCTCTCTTTATATAAATCATTAATAATCATTTTTTATATAGTTATCTTCAATTTCGCTTAGCGCATTTCGAGGGCAATAAAAAAGATATTTTTGTCATAGTCGAAAATGAAACAGATTTCGCATGATCTTACAATAGAAGATAACTTGTAGATCAACATCATGTTTAAAAACTTTTGAAATTCTATTTACAACAAAAAAACTCTTTTATTCGACTAAAGAATACATACACTCGAATGATAAGCATTAATATAAATGACTATTTTATTCGGATTCATATATGTTGTATTATTATTTTTAACGTTAGAAATGATACTAGCATGCTATTGATGTTAAATCACGATTAATTTGGGCAAATTAAAGTTATTTGGGCAATAATAAGAAATTTGTATATTTTTCACAATATTTTGTGTTAAAGGAGTATCAAAGATTACTATACAAATTTTTGCTTAAATTTCAATTAACCAAATTTATACAATGTTCCACAGAAAAACTTTCTTTTTTCTTGCACGTATTTATGCTCTAAAAAAAATCGAAAATATATGAAGGCATTTAAAAATTATAGTGATATTAGCAGTTTAGACAGTGTGATTTCTAAACTCCGAAATTTAATAACATAGAAATTTTTTGTTTCGGGGATAAAGGGTTTAGAAATTCTAATAAAATGAAATGTTAAGCCCAGGGTAAAAGATTTAAAATATTTTTCCGCGATAAAAAAAAGGATGGAGTGGAATAGAATCTAAAAGATTTTGCTTACTAATTTGACTATTTCAATACGTAAAGAAGTTGCTTATAGTAAATTAAATTCGATCTGTTGTACTAGGCAATTTTTTAAAAATTTCTTAGCTCAAAAACAATAAATTTTATGACTATTTACATGGTCAAATTACCTACGATCATAAGTAGCTTTCTTTTTAAAATATAAAGAGATTAGTATTTCAATCAAAAATTATCACTAATTGTAGTATTATGTGATTTTTTTTGTTAAAAAAATAATCTTCTTGTGTATAATATTTAAATTAAACATTTTAACATGATCAGCACAAAAAAAGAATTTGTAAATTTACTTTTTTTTGCGTCTTTATTATATCTTTAATAAGTCTGCCTATTATTATAGAATCATTGCTTAACTGATGCACCTCTTTGTTTATATATACTGCTTATTTCATATATATAGCGTGGATAAAACCCAATATCAAATTTCGAAAAACATTTATGGATGAAATGTGATTCATGTCGACTGTTCGTCGCAGAAGTTATATTTAGCAACAATAATCTACACGTGCCTATACCTTTTTTTAGATGATGTATTTCTCTTACTTATACTGGCATAAACTTCGCAGAATTATAAAAAAAAATTACTTTGTTCTCCTGGATTTTATTTGTTTTTTATTTCAGATAAAATAATATCAAAAGAATCCTCGAATTAAATCTTTTTAGTTGAATTTAATTTTTTAGAGGTGTTTGGCTATAAGATCTAAGAAAGCTAATATATGCGCTACACATGAAAAAACTTCTTCTGAATACTTTATTTAAGCAGAGATGTTAACAATTTTATATATAAATTCTCTTTACAAATCTAATCTTTTACAAGTAGAATTTTTGGACTCAAGTTAGAGTAAAACTGTACACAGAAACAACGGATAGAAAGCAAAAACTTATATTTAAATCTCTCTGAATTTGAAGTTGCATTACAATTATTCTTCAAGACAATTTATAAATTTAATTTGCAACAAATATTTTTTATAGAATAATAACAATTTTTAGATCTGAAGATCAAATAAACCAAAAAATATGTAACAAATCACAAATATAAAGTTAATCTTAGGTTCTAACACATAGAATAGGTATTTTTAAATTAGATATTTTATTCGTACTCTTTCATATGTAAATCTAGGTATGTCAATTTTTTTAAAATATTTATATGAAATATTAAAAAATTATAAATTTCATTTAGCTTGTCATTTTGTACTACAGATACTGATGACCGGTTTTTTTTACTGAAAATTAGATTTATAAGGATTTTTGCATAAAATATACACTACAATTTTTTTTATTTATAAGAAGTATAATATTAGGGGCTCCTATTATAAATAATTTTTATTATTTTTCCATTATATAAAATCCTTCATTTATTTATGTAGCTCATCCAAAATTGTGTCACTATTACGTTAGGAAAATTAAATTTCAAATTATAAAATGATTGCATAAAATAATTTTCTATCTCTTCTTTTTTTAGAGAAAAATGCTGCTATTTTATTGAAATAACACGTCTCTGCATTTTTATTGCAGAACTGAATATACAAATAATGCAGGAATTCAAATAGATGTTTTATTTTTTTTGATTCATTTAAATTGAAATATGCGGTTTTCTTGGTGGCGTCAACACTTGAAAAAAATAAATCAAATAAATATTGATGGTTCGTGCAGTCATATTTGATTTTAGGTTATAATAGACCCTTTGAATATATTCATACGCAAAAACGTGTATATTTTAACTAAATCAGGCGCATCTATTTTTTCTATTAACGACTTGTTACTCAAATTCGACTTTTAATGATAAAATCATAAAGGCGCATAAAATTATTCCCCTATTTTTATGTTTTTAAAATCATGTGAATCTTTTAGCTAATTATTTTTATTAGCTAGGCTATAGTACGATGGTCTATGAATTTGAAAATTCTACTATAAAAAAATGGTGTTGTAAGGGGGGTTATGCATTGCACTAAAAATTCTTTATAGTGGCTACATTGATAATATATAGCTGGAAAGTTCCACACATTGATTACACATGAATCAAGAAGTATTTTTAAGCCATAAAGTATTTTAGAAATACTTCGAGGACATGTACTATAACTTTAGCAATAAGATGTATATTATACAAATATATTACAAATACGTTTGTCTTTGATTTCTTAAATTTTTTTATAAATAAAAAAGGCATCTCTTCTGTTTATATAATGACTCAAGATCGAAGCGAAATGTTAAATGTGTATATTTATATTATTTGTACAAATATGATACAACTCATCTTTATTTTTACGTATTTTATTTTTTATTTTTCATCTTTTTTATTAAAAATTCATGCTAAATCTTTAGTTTTTTATTTCTTTTTTGTAATGAACTTACAAATAAAATATATATTTCTAGCATTTAAATATTTACTATGCAAATATATATAAAATTGAGCGTTTTTTTAATAAAACTTGTAGATAAAGTTTCTTTTTATATTAATTTAAATATACTTTTATAGATTCTATGTTAAAAGAATAGCTATTTTATTGGATATCTACTAGCAGATTTTTAAATAATATCTGGTTTAAATTTTAGACCTACAAATTACAATCTCTTGTGTTTAGTCTACATTTTGTTGCCTTTTTTCGAATTTTTATATAATGACATAAAATAAATTCTAATATTTGTAAGAAAATCAATTTTATTAAATAAATTATTCAGACACATACAAAAAACCTCTTTTGTACTGACTGATACTATGACATTATAACCGTACGAGTTTCAAACATCAATTCTAGCTATATTAAGAATTTAAGAGTTAAATTTTAAATTGAAAAAATGAATAAAAATAAGATGTCATTTTTATTTAGTTATGTAATAATATTAAAATTACGAATCTTTTTTTCGCATGAATACAAATATAAGGTTGCTCGATAAAATTTTTATCCATAAAAAACGAATAGAACAAACTTTATTTTGCCGAAAAACTTTATTTTATTTTTTCTTGTCTTATATATGTTAACAAAAGAATAATAAAACTGAAAATAATGGCAGAAATTATTTAATTTTTTTATGTCTTATATAATGCAATAAAATACACAGAGAACCTAAAATGATGGTAGATTTTTATTTTTTTTCGATCCAAAGAATTGGTGCAGAATCTAAAGCTACTATATTAAGTTATCTTGTTGATTATATTTATGAAACTCTTATAGAAGTCATAGAATTTAAAAAGCATCTTTTAATCTTCGGTGATAGTTCATATGCAACAAGTTGAGAACCTATATAAACTTTGTGACGAAAATGTTTTTAGAAATCCAAAACACATCTTAGCGGTATAATAGATCAGATAAAGTTGTATTTTGTAACATATTTAATAAAATATTTTTTGGGTGTTATATATCTAAAACCAAATTACATAATAAGAATGGATAATCGTATAAGTAAAGTTATAGTAGAAGAATCCATAGATTCAGAACTTTAAAACCAAGAAAGGCTAGCCAAAATGAACTGATTCAGAAATAAAATATAGGTATTGTAATTCTATAGAATAAAATTATTTGTTGAGTAGATAAATGATTACTTCATATAAGGACTATCACAAAGAAGAACCGAAAGTTTAAAATGTTAGAAGGAGCAAAAGAGATCTTAAAAATATATTATACATATTTAAATAGTATACAAAAGCGCATTTGTGATTATTATTTTTTGTGCAGAAAAAAACAAAATTTATGTCGGATAAAAAAAAATAACAGTGTCGAACTCATACATAATTCACAATAACATAATAATATAAAACACCAGATCGAGCAGTGATATATATTAAGCAAAAAAGGCTCAAAAGAATGCCAAAATGTGTTTTTATTTAAAATATACATATGTTTGGCATGAAAGAAAAAACGCTGTACTATAGATCGAGATAATATACAGCAAGTAAAATTGCAGTGTGATTTTTTTTAAAATTTGATATGAATAGAGACGGAGAGTAATGAAGTTGCTTGATATATATTACCCTGATCACCAATAAATTCAAAAGATCAAAGAAATTATAGAACTTATACACAATAAAATTCAAATTTATAAGATCATAGAAATTATGAAAAAACACTGAAAATTTTATAAACCGAATGAAAAAGTCAAGAAAACTACATAAAATAACGTAGACATATAATTTATATTATATCCCATGTATTACTGTGCATGATAGTAATTAAAACTAATCTTATTTATAGAAATATTAATTACCTGGGCTTATAATCTGACTAGTACAGAAAAAAAGCAACAGTATAAAAATGATATTAATGAACACATGCAATTCACTATTTTAATTTACACAAGTGGGATAAAACATTACTTCAATTTTAAATGAAAAATAAAAAAGTCGCAATAACAAGTATAGAATGCCAGTTGAAGCAGAAATTTGTACGTGAAAAATCTAAAAAGGCTTTAAATTAAAAAAAGGTTTTTTTAAATATACCAAGTATGGCGATAAAGTTTATTACGTAAAGTTTCCCCTGTATATTTTGATTTTTTAGCCAAAATATAGTCTATCTTGAACGAATTTAAGCACTTAAACATAATTTTAAATGTTGAAATTTTCTTTTAAATTCACATAGGTTCTTTTTTTTTATGCGTAAATAATCCATTTTATATGATAACACACCATATAAAAATCGAAAACTACATAGAGTATATGTAAGATGAGATTTTTCTTTGATAACCCGAAAATGTTTGTTTTTTTAAAAAAACAAAATCTATATGTTTTATCATTTCTGACTATTCGTACAGCAATAAATTTAACTGCATATAATCTTCTTTATTTTATCAATCAACATAAGAAAGCAATAAAATTAAAAGATAATAGAAGCAAATTTTATTTATATTATATAAATCCCCAGTGTAACTAGTTTTACTTCTCTTATATAATTACGAAATGTTTTTTTATTCCAAACTTAAAACTTGCTTATAGATATTATATTTAGTTAAATAGTATCTTTAAAATCTTAAATAACAGAATTTATTTTTCAGGAATCAAAACATAGTTTTTAGATAATTATTTGAATTTTTAGAGATTCAAAATAAAAGGGTCATAAAAAAACAGGGAGATATTTTTATAGCACAGGCCTTTAAATATAATGAATCGAATATAAACAAAATGATTCACCGACATTTGTTATTTCAACTACGATAATTTTACATTGAATACATAAAAGAAAAATTATTTATTTATAAGTTAGTTTAATATTAATTTTACCGTTTACACTTTTTATAAACTTGTAATTTTAGCTGATTTATACGACCCCAACGAGAATACTTCTTTCAAGATTATCTACTTTTGAACCAACTTTTATGCACTTTTTATATTAAGATCTACACGTTTAATTTTTTTTAGACCCTATCAATAGAATAAAATTAGTTTAAGATTTATAATGTTGTTTAATGATTAAGATTAGTAGAAAGTAAGAATATTAATCGATCAAAAGGTGTCTCATTATTGTAAAAAAAGCTCTATCGTCAAATAAAATATTTTTTTTGTCATTTATTATGTATGTGTCGCTTTTTATATATTATAAACGGTTTTTATGGATATTATGGATTTAATTTAGAATTTCTTTGTGACAATACAACCTAGGTATTAAATATAGAGATATAATTTAATAAAAAAAATTCACCTAAAGTAAACCAATTATAAACTCGCAATATTTTAGTTGAATTTAGGGTTGAAAATGAGAAGATTCGGATAGTTAAATAACAATTAGAATATAAAATTTTATTTTAGAAAATATGAACAGTTTTTTTTTTAAATTTTCGTTTTAATACTTTGTATCGCTGATAGCCTTTGCGTCAATAAATTTCCATTATTTTTCTTTGATAGACATGCATTTTATAAGATGAAATCGGTTCTTAATAGGTTTCTAAACAATTTTTAATTTTATAAATACCTCTACCGATAATAATTTACTAGAATACATATTTTTGTTTTTTTATGCATATAAAATCCCGTAAAACCGAGATTCATTTCTTTATCAAATGATTATAATTTTAATTAGGTTTGAAAAGCCGATTTGAATTGTTTCTATTCTAACTTACAATAGAATCATTTTAGTTTTTATTTTTTTTAAAAAGATAAATAAAGCTACTGCTGTAATAGTTACTTTTTAAAAAAATTCTAATAAATGGTATTTATGTTTTGAAGTAGTCGAATTTTAATTCTTCAAAGCGAAATTTACATGGAATCGTTTGAGTTTGGATAAGGATAAATAGAAACCAGTGTTTGAAAATTTGATGATTAGGAATTGATTTTCGCAGATCTTATTTTTCGAATAGTCAAATTATAATCTGTTTAATTTGATGCATATTGCATACCCATAAGTTTATATATTTTAATTATTTTTTATTTTTGGGCTATATTTATAGTCGTAATTATAGTTATTGTTCTCAGACACAGCTTGCTTGATTCTCTGTACGCACAGCGTATTTATACTTTTGGCTATCTTCTCCTCTCCAAAGTCTTACTCAATACCCCTCCTTCTTTCGAGTCCTATTAATTCGACGGTGTTTCTCAATCCCAAGGTTTGACTATATGCCTCAACCTGGTTCGTGACATCTAGTTCCTTCAGGTACCTTCTATGATATCGTGTCACCAAACCGTCCCATGTTATAACATATGGGATAATTTTCGTCTTTATATATTATATAATAATAATTTAGTCTTAACCCAAATTGATGCGAGTTTTAAATAGTAAATGGTCTTTTTGTTATGACTACCAGCAAAAAAGAAAAGCAACACATGAAACCTGGAAAGAAGCAATAAAAAATATTGTACTATCGGTGAAATAGAGACACTGATTTATACCCTATAAAATACAGGGAATGCTGAAGAATGGTCAATAAATTCTAATGTTCATTTCTTTAGAGACCGTATCGAACCGATGTGGGAAGATGACATAAAACTAAATGGAGGGAAATGGGTACTAGAGCTTAGGAAACAAACTCATTCGGATGATTTTGAGAAAATACAATTACTTTTTGTGTAAGTGAGCAAGCTGATGATGAAGTTATATGAAAGATCGTATTCCGTCCTAGGAAATATGTTGATAGAATTGCTATTTAGACCACTTCTAAAGGAAACAAGTTGTATAAATTGGGGATTATGGAAACAATTGTAGATTTTACTGACCCTATTGGCTTCAAGGTTCATGAAAATGCCTTGAAAGGCCATAGAGACAGAAAAATAGATCTTTTTCGTTGTTGAAATAAATATAATAATATGCATAATATTTCAAAATTTTAGAAAATTTTAGTTGCCTCGTTGCGTATTTTTTAATAAAATTGTGTATGTTTACAAAAAGAGGGAAGATGTAATATCCAAATCACAGATTAAATGTTCACGTGAATTCAATCAAGTTACACTTAATGGAAACTCAAATTTCAATATCAAAATTAACCCATAAATAAAATATTTTTGATTATTTTTCATCGTATATATTATTCATATGTTTTAGTTCTGAATCAAGAAGTTCGAAATAATGACGGAACCAATAACATACGTACAAAAAAGATGGTTAAAGACATTTGAATAAATAATTCTTGAAAGAAAGGTGTATATAGGTTTATATTTGAAGAGGTATAATAGAACAGATGAAAACACTTAAGTTAATAGGTCTTGAAAAAGAAGAATATTGAATAGGGTTAATGAAAACAATTGAAATAATAATTCTTGAAAAGACAAAATGTATTGTAGATTAGATTTAAATAAATCTAAACTTATTCTGCTATTTATATTTATCTAGAGTATATTTTGGGTAAATTATAGAAGTTAATAGCATAAAAACAAAGGCACAAATAAATAGGAAGTTTTTTATAATTTAAATATATTTGTATAGTTTATTTAATATTTTGCATACTCCTATGATTTGCGATTTAAATTCCGGATAAATGCTCTATTTAACTTTTACATTTGCTTATGCAAGAATTTGGAATGTCTAATAGCAAATTTATTTGATTATTCTTTCGATATAACTCCTTTTACAATCTTCTATACCTTTCACCATTTTTTATTCATAATATTGCATATGTATCTAAAATTAGGAGTCATTAAGTGTTTTTATTCATAATATTTTTCAATAATCATAGAATCTTGACTTGGCTACCCTCGATTTTTCTTTAATTTAAGACATGAAATTAGAGTTTTTGTTACACCTTAAATTGCATCAAATCAAAACTAGATTATGAGGCTGTTTATTTTGTAGATTCTTATCAAAATCAATGTTCAGGACTATTTTTTTTTATAACAAAAGAATCGTTTACCACTTTGGAAATTATACTAGCATCTGAACTGCCATAAAAATACAAGTGTAAGACAAATATAATACATATTTTGTAAAATGGCAACAGGTTGCAACACAATACCATAAAAGACAATAAAAATAACATAAAGTCACAAATAAAATCGAAGCATATATTCAAACTATAGGATTGAGGAAAACCCTCAAAATAATAGGTCTCGAAAAGAGGAGAGGTATCAAAGAATATGTAAGGGAAGAGGATACAACCAAGATTATACATATAATATGCCGACATTAAAACAACCATGTTATGCTAATAGGCAAAGTGTATGATTACGATTGTAAATTAATCCATAAAAAATATATTCAATTACATAATAATATAAATAAAGTAAAGTAAAAAGTAATTATAAAGAATATATGCCATTACAATATAAAAGAATTCTTCAATTAAAAAAATCATGTGTAATTAAATACAAAATTATAGCATGGTAATTATAGAAATAAATGTGAAGATAACGTTTGAATTGTTTTAAACGTATATAATTACATTTATTTTTTGAAAATGTTAAGGAGTTAAAAATCCCGGACGAAGTAGAAGCATACATGCAAGCTCTCACACTCCGCAAGAAACTTGAACTCATCTCATTTGAGAGAAGAAGAGCAGTTGATGAAGATAGATCAGAGGAAGGTGTCAAAAGATGCATCAAGGAGTTGTGCAATATTCCCAACACGCTGACTACGTCTAAATAGATAAAATCGATAAAAAGAAAATTAACACATAAATAAATATCTCATGTTTTTTGAAATTTAAATTAAAGTAATAAAAAATATATCAATGATCCATATGTCATACAACATTAAAACTATACTTTGTTACACAATACATAAAAATAATAAAATATGCAGAATTTAAATTGTATTTATAATTACGTGCCCTTCTTGTTTTATATCTTGATTATTACTGTCTAAATTATTCAAGTTCAAGTTTATAACCACCTTTTGTTTTGCAAAAGTGTAATTTTTATTCAAAATATAATGCTTTCTCGTTTTTATCAAAATACAAAGTTTTTATATCAGAAGGGTGATATTAATAAAAAAGTGCTCATATTCTTTTATTTTATTCTTTAGAAGTTATATTTATATGCATAAAAGCAGTCTATTTATTTGATATTTTAACTCTAAAAATGTTTAATCAAGCTTATTTTTTTCAAAAAGATTTCTAACGTATACGATATATGCATATTTAACGCTAATAAAATATGCAAGTCTATACCATGCACCAATATAAATATCATTTCCAGAAAAGAAATAACAGTTTTTACTGATCTCTTCAATTGGGGCAAGTTATAGGGAAACATCACTATCATAATAATTTTGGCTTTGATTACTTGAACTTTTGTCGGATAATCAAGTCGAATACTAGTAGTACCACAATGAAGTGTATATTTACAGCCTGACGGTTGAAATTTAATGTGGGTCGACACACTAGTTTTTTGCTGTATTTCTTGCAGCTAGACGGGATGCTTTTTATGTTTAAAAATTTTTAAATTATCTTACATAATGTTAATTCGAACCTAAAATATTTAAATCTAAGAAAATTTGGACGTATATTTACACAATTCTATTACCGAGTCGAATATTTTTTCATATTTTAAAAAAACATCAACGTTATTTATATTTCAGTAAAAAATATACCCGCAACAAAAAACTATATAATAAGTAACATTAAGGTGCTTAGAAGTTAAAATATGACATAAACATTTATTTTTTGATTCAGTGAAAATCTACAGCACATTTTTATTCTGCTTAAACATGATGATCGAGTATATATAAATAAATTTAAATTTTTTTAATAGGAATTGTATGCTGTGAAATTCATTTATGTCACTACGAATAGGAAAAAATAAAAAAGTTTCATGTAAAATTCTATTGAGCTTTAAATAAAAAAGCAGCACTTAAAAAGAAACAATATGATACTATGATCTTTTGCATTTTTGTACTGCTAAATATATACGATTAAAATCGTTATGATAATTTTTTCGTTTATTTACTTGGAGAGTAATACATGAACACATAATAAAATGAAACTTTTTTATATATTTAAATTCACGCTTAACATCATCCTTCAAAAAATTAAGAGTAAACTATACACTCTAATCGTAAAAATAAAAAATAAAAAATAAAAAGTCAGATTTAAATGAGACATAAACGATTTTTCACAAATTTTTATGATTTATAGTTTGCGCAGAGCTTAAAGAAGTTTCGTGTTTGTACACGGATAATTAGCTTTTACTTGTTATAACGTAATGTGATACTATGTTATATTGTTATTGTAATAACAGAATTCTTACGAGTGATTTTAAGTGAATAAGTTTTATGCTACATTATGCATGCACAAAGCTATATTTTCTTATGATTATTCTTTTGATGTACATAAGTTCAATATTAAATATTTCTTTTCGCTGTTATTGTATAAAAAGAATCTTTTAATCAGAATAAAAACATATGATTATATTTATTAAAAATGAAAAAATTAATGAAATTTTCGTCACATTCAAGTTAAAATCCTTTCATATATATAAAGATGTAAAGCGAAAAAAAATTAAGGGCAATTTTATAGATTTAAAAATTAAACTATCTAAAAAATATTTTTAAATCATAATTTACATTTTTCTACAAATAGCGATTATTTATTAAGCAAACATCCAATTCACTGTAAATTACATTTAAAAATTATTTAAAATTAAAAAAAGACCTGCTAAAAGCTAATATGTATAACGCAAACTACTAAAAGCTATTTTTTTCTTTAAAGCTGTTTTTTTACATAATTAACAACATAAATTAGTTTACGTTTAAATCAAATAGAACTTTTCAATCGAAATTATGTATTTTTGTTTTCATCAACTCAAAATTATGTTGTAAAAATTTTAAGGGATTATTTTTTAAAGAAAAAAATATGATAAAGGTATGTATGCACCAACCGTTAAGAAAGAAGAATTCTTTTCGGAAAAAAAAGATTATTATCTATAAAAATCAGTGAAAATACTTATTTAATATTACGTGTTGATATGAAATTCTTCAAAAACACCGTATTAGAGGCAATTTTGACAAGAATAGGTTTAAGATAGTAGAAGTTGTGGAAATATTTTTTTTTAAATCGTGAATTTCAGGCTGGAATTTATCAGAAATAGAAAAAAATGTTAACTCCTATATTTTGCCAGCAGAAATTATTGAATGATTATTTATACGGTGAATGAACATTAACTAATAAACGCTGTTGTTTTATGAAGAATACTAGACAGAATACAAGAATATTTTATGAAACACAAGAAATTGGTATTTATGTATCTTAACTGTTGCTATACATGCGTACACAATTTAGTTGTGTCACAATAGATAATAATAGCTCAATATTTTACTCTGATTACAAGATATTTTCCATTTAAAAAGACGCTTTCTTCCACATAAAATAAACAGCCTACTATATATTTATAAATGCGTCTTATAAATACAGAAAAAAATACAAATTTGAGATTTATACTGCCATGCATATTATTCTAAATATAAAGCTAATTTAATTTTACATATGTATAGAATTTATTATTTGTGTGTCTATTGTTATTGTGCATTATTTTAAATATAATCTTTTAACTCCTTGTTAATAAAGGTAAATTTTTTTCATTAATTAGGCCTTTATTTATTGAGCCTTCTTTTGAAATTAAGCATTATAAATCCTTTGCTACGTATGTAATTATTTAAAATTTTTGTGGCTATTAATTGATCAGCAAGTCATATATGGAATTTTATTACATTTGATTTTGTTTCTTATCAAAAAAAGATATATCATATTATATAGTGATCCTGATAAATTTTTGCATTCACAAGAATAATCATATAATAAATAAAATTTATATGTGAAAAAAATGAAGGGTGTTTTATAGATAAAGTTGAAATCCATATTATATCATAACAATAGAAAAAACAGAAAATTAAAAAAAATACGCATGATTTCAATCTTTTACCCCAAAAAAACTATGTAAAGAAGTTATTAAGTTACTATGAATGTTTTACTTATATTTAAAAATTCAAAGTAAAAGGAAATCATAATATTTTGCCAATTTTGTTTCCATTAAATAATATCCATTTTAGATATATAGAAATTTTTAAATCATAGAATATTTACAATTATGTAAAAATTATTGAAGATTAAAATTACAACAATTAACTAAATTTAAAAATATAGATAACAATATGATAAAATATTCTTAACTATGATTTTTAACTTTTAAAATCAATATAAAAATACGGATATTAAAAAAAAATCACGTTTAGCATCACTAGATGAAAATCTTCTATTTTGTAATACATCAAAAATAAAAGTAATATATAAAGAATATGTGTGCAAATAATCCAATTGTCATTTAAACAACTGAATCATCAAAGAAATATATTTAATGTCTCTAATATAATGTATGTTTAGACAAAGCAGTTGACAAAACATACTTATGCTTTAAAAACTTGTTTTAATTCTAGCCAATATATAAAAAAATGTTTTTAACTGAGATATAATTTGTATCTTAGTTTAAAATACTAGAATTAAATAATCTAAGCAAAAAAAATGGGAAATTTCTGGATTAAAATATGATGTTAACATAAAACAATTATTATGAGGAATTGGCGTTAATAATCTTATATAAAACTAAAATACAACTTTTAATATATATTTTGTAGAATCGACAATAAAACAAGGAGGACTTGTTTTTTGTGTATTTTTTTAGATATTATATATTTTTCCTCAAAATAATCTAAATACTTAGAAAAATTTAATCCTGGTATTTCAATCTAGAAAACGAAATTTTTGCATTTATTATGAAAGTTGAACTATCTAAATCTATACTTTTATGTATAATTTTTTTATCGTAAATTACAACAAACTAGCTGTTTTAAAGATCTTTTATTTTCATTTTCAATTTTACGACGATAGATCAGGTTTCTTTTCTTGCAAAACATATTTTATGATACAATAAATGCACTTTATTGGTACCTTGTGTTCTAACAGGGGATTTTGTAGTAAAAAAAAACACCACAATCTCTATATTTAGGAAATTAAGACGTCGACAAAGCGGAAGTATATGTAAAACAAAAATATTATAAAAAACACTTAAAAATATAAGTTTTGATTGTAGAAGATTACTTGAGGAATACTGTAAAGATGTTGGGCTTTATAATATTATAAATCAATTCTGTAATATATAGATATCTAAAGTTTTGCGCGAGCAAATATACACCATTTAAAGAAAAATTAGACCTTAGATTTATAATAAATTACCATCTAATTTTTTTTAATCTTCGAAACGAATGTAAAATATGAGTGCAAAATTAAATATAATAGAATTAACTTAACTATTTTTTATTATCTTCGCAACGATTTAAAATATAAATTCGAATTTAATAGATTTGATTCAACCATTTTACCATCTAATATTTCAACCTTCGTAACGAATGTAGATGATTATTTTCAAAAATAGTATTTCGGTTCTATATTTGGCGCTAATACAAGACACCAGGCATAAAAATTTCCTCCTTAACCTGAAAGAACACAACTTATAATTTAATAATCAAATGATTTTTTTAAGATAGTATAATGTTTATCTGGAACAAGTAAATTGCTAATAAGCTTTGCACAATTGATAATACCTTGGAATAAGACTTTAAAATCTTCTCTATTGTCGCAGGTGAAACAACATCTGCTGTTATTCTGTGAACAATTTCCCTGTTGAAATTTGCAAGAGATATCCATCTATCAATACACCTTATATATAAATCAACTATGTTTCTCGTATTTGTCTATTTATTGAATGATCCAAGAATTAATGTGGAATTTATTTTAAAGGTGAAATAATGCTGCTCAAATTTTTGTATATTATGTTGTCAAAAATAGAAGAGGCAATATCACAGCCTGATGATATGGGTGATATGATTTTGTTTATCGGGAGACACTGTTTAAACCAATCTTCTTGTATTGTTTTCTTCATCATAAGTGACTTTACAATAGCTATAAGGAATACACAACTAGAACCAAGTTCTGTTTTTATTGATTTTGCAATAGTATCATTCTTTTCTTAAAACTGTATATCGTTGAGGGCGATTTCAATCGTCAATTCTGTATCCATAAATGTGAAGGGTGTTATTCTATGATAGGTGTATTTTATATTTTAACAGTACATCATTCATAGCTCAGGATTTATGTTTTTGTCTTTCCATATATTTTCCACGATCCTTGAAGTTTGTGAATATACTAATACAAGTGTGATTTTAGAGTGAGTTAGACACCATAATTGTTGATGGATGGTCAGGAACTATAGATATGCAACTGTTGGTTTCATATAATACAATATACCCACCGCAAAAGATTATCTTTCCTTGTATGTTTATCAAGTATTTTTCTGCGGCGTAAGCCATTTTTTAGATCGGTTCTAATTTCACTTAAATAGCAAAGTCTGATTAAATATATTATAGTAAATGGATACAGTCTATTAAACTGAAAATCTACATCGAATAAACAGTCCACAATTCAGAATAGTAACCCACATTTGGGTGATAATAAGACAATAATACGAAAGAAATAATGTCAAAAGAACGTATAAAATTATATATCTTGATTAAACATTCTTTTAATATATAATATAAATTACATAATCAATCTTCTATTTGAATATAAAATTTTATAAAAAAGCTTCTTGTTTTATATAATCAAATACGACTTTTAATCCCTATTATTTTATATACTAAAATTTACAATTAGACAATTATATATTTTACAAAGCTGTTTTTTTTTGGTTTTTTAATATATTAATGATGAACGTTAGCTGTGATTTTTTATAATTCAAAGAGTTTTTGTGAATTGATTATGTTGTTTAAATTCAACCTAGTAACTTCTGTTTAAATGATTGACGATTTACGTTCTTAAATTATTTCATTTATAAATTATCAAACAAAAATTAAACTACATGGTTAGAAGGGATACAGCAAAAATTGGTAGGGACTAACTGTAAATAAAAACTTTCGGCTTTAAGATAAATTTGGTTTTTAGCGAGAAAAAAATTGACATGATTCCGAACGCAAGTGACATCTCTCAAAGTGATTTATGGCATGTTTACTTCAAACTGACATGATTGACGTTTTAAAATTCAAAAATCAACTTTAGTGGTGTTTCCGGGTTTATTTATAGTTTTTTTATTTCTTAAGTAATAAAACTTCATAATTCATATTAGAACATCTGGCCGATAATATTTTACACTTCGTCATCCTACTCAATGTGTATTTTTTTTTTCTAGTGTTGTTATTTCAATTATATTCGTAAAACCTTATTGTTTGTGAGCATGCTTCTACTTTAACTGGCATCCTTAACCTCTTAAAGCACGACTTATAAGACTAAAAAAACATCTATAAATTATATAAGATGTCTTGGCTACAGATTTTGAGATTTTACATCTTTAAGATCAGTTTTAAGAAGGAAAATAGGGATATGCATAAAAATAGAGTACAAAAAGGGTGTTTAAAAATATTAAAAATAAAATTATTTAGGCAAAAGGGGTCATTTGACATATAATTTCCTATTGAGAATTCTGAAAATATGCATAAAATATTTAGTATTTAGCAAATTTACAATTTTTCGAAACTTAAAAATGTAAGATTTTCACTGCTGGTCATCATGCATTATGCACATTAAAAACATAGTCTTTTTTCTAGATATTATTATTTTTGCTCTATCACGCTCTAATAAAACAAGTTTAAAATATATAGATATTCTTCGCTTTTTTGCATACATTCCAAAATACTTTATGATTCATTTTTCAATTCTACAAAAAGAAGTTACTCTTCTAAGAAAATGTAAGATTTGAAACATTCCAAATATCTGATTCTTTAACAAAATCCAGTGTTTTATAATACATACATCATTACATTATATTGGTTTTATTTTGCTCTTTAGATAACTTAAAAAATAGTGAACAACTATAAATGTTTAATAAAGGCAAGCATTTATTTATTTATTTTTTGCAGCAGTTAAACAAGTAATAATATTATTTTAGTATGAAAAATCACATTCTCATTTTCTAGACGGGTCAGTCTGCAACCTGTGGCTTTAGGCCACAAATGGTCATAGAGGCTATTTTTTGTGGCCTCATAAAATAACGTATTTATATTTGATTTACCTAAATTCATTTCATAACAAATCTAAAAAAAACAATATTGCTTCTATACTATGAATTCGATAAAAAGAAATTTTAACGCTATTCGGGAACTTGCTTATTCTCTCGTTATAGCAAAAGATATGATTGTCTGTTTGATTCTTGGTGTATTCTCTCTATGTTAGTAGAAGAATCACGTTAAGAAAAACTGTTTATATTAAAAGAAGACAGTGCAAAGCATACTAATGAACTATTTTGCATTTGAAAAAAATGCTACAGAGGCGATTATTGACTAGCATGTCTATTATGAAGAAGGGGTAAACCAAATAGTGATATCAATCTCATCTTATAATAAATAATAGAAACATTGTAACGACTTAATTCTGATTCAGATATTCAATATAGTTCTCTTTCACTATCAGATGGTACTATTACCAATAGAAAACATGAATTTTCAGTTTATCTCTAAAAACACTAGGTTCTGATTGTTTAAAATTAGGATAGCTATTTTCATTGATTTCTATGAATTAACTGATAATTTAAATACCGTTCACGTTAATTCTTTTGTATTTTTGATTACTAAAGACCCTTCCTGTTATGAAGATTTATTGGCATTAGGAACACGAACGATTGATATAGAGCAAGACTTTGCAGAAAAATGTAGATAATCTAAATTATATGTAAAAAAAATGTAAGGTCGTGTACTGATTTGAGACCCGAAATGAAATGAAAAGAAAACGAGAAAATGTATTACACTGCTAAAAAAAGAGAATATCCATCTAAACATTCTGTATATATTCCATTTTATTTTAAATCAACAAAATCCTCGTGCTAATACTACCAATTTCAATTTATAATATTGATTATGTAGTTAAAAACGTAAATTATATCAGAACAAGCGCAAAAAGACATCTTAAGCTATAAATTTGCTAATTTCAATAATGGAAACTTGCTATATTAACATTCCCTATTATTCCCAAGTACTTGTCTCTCATAAGGGAGAATGATAATAAAATTACTTAAACTTAAAGAACACATTTCATCGTTTTAAAGTAAAATAGATCTACCCTGTCTTTGGTAGCGTAATAATTTTGTTGCAACCTTGCTTAATAATTTGATATTACACATAAACAAAATGTGCTCAATTTTTTTGCTACAAGGAAAGAATAAAAATGTTCTTTTTATGTGTAAAAATAATAAGTCATTCAGAAAAATATATATTTTAGAGAATTTATTTTTTGCGAGGAAGATAATTGAAATCAAGGTTTCACATTTGCATAAAATCGTTATACTTTAGAATATTACGGAAATAGCGGAGATGGAAGCATATACAAAAGTATAAGGATCAATGACCATTGAATATTATAAAAGATAAATTAATTTCGCACAATATTTTATACGTATGCAGCTCGTGTTTAGACGTCATTTTTTAAACATAATGCAGGTACCCAGTGAGCTTTAAATAGGGCTTTTTCTAATAGCAGAGAATGATATTACTAAAACGCTCTATAAAAATAAGACAAGTCAATATATGTATATGAAAAAATGTAATGAAGTTTCAATTTTACAACATAATGGATGTCGAAGATTGTCATTTTATATGAGTACTTAATGTTGTGAGTCTACCGCTTCCACCATCTTATAATAAAAACCAACTGCGAAAACAATTGACAGATATTCATTAAGAAGATCAATTAAGATAAAAATTTGGTTAGTTTGTTCCTGGATTTATACTATTTGTGAAAGAAAGCAGTATCGAAAATTACATTTAATTAAACGCTCTTAGAAAATTTCTTAATTTGTGTATATGTTGAAACTAATTTATATATATTTTGGAATTAAGAAATCAGTTGTGGCTTCATCAACATCTCCGAAACAAGAAAGGGGCCTCACGAGCCAAAAAGGTTACCCACCCCTGGTTTAGAGTATATGACATTTAAAGAAAATATACGAAAAAAGATGATGCACAAAAATTTTATGGTGGTACTTTCTATTTCGATTATAAGAATAAATTTAGAAGATGGTTTGCATATCTATTAAAATAAATCAAAGAATTTATGTCAAAAATAAAATAAAAAGTTTTCCATAATAAGCAAAAAAATTAAATTAGAAACTGAAAATTCCAATCATATTAACTTGGTACACTGTAAATCATAGTCACACGCATGAATTGAATTCTTCCTAATGTAAATATTCAAAGTCAGAAAAAGGTATATATGTAAGATTATAATTAATTTATAATTCGAAAAAAAATAAAGATAAGGTATAAAATATTAACAAAAAATAATCAAATACCCATGAGATTGTTATAATTTTAGAAGAAAATAAGATTTTTGTATTGTATTTTTTTTGCTAATTTTTAGGTTGCGCCCAATAAAAAAATTTGTTTTAAATCTTTATTAGTTATTGTTTAAGTTTAAAGAAAAAATTCTGTTTATCTTAAAAGTTATATAAAAACGCATGTAGAGGCTACTGATGTGTTGTTATAATAAATAAATGGACATTATCTGGGATACATTTAGATAAAATAATTGCAATAAAGATCAAAAATTCTAAATTATAATAATAGATGAAATATCAATGTATAATATAATTTTGTTAATACAAATGAAAAAGTTTATAAGAATCTTGAATTTCAAATGTATGTATTAAGAAAAATAAAATTTAAAAAAGGGTGATTTTTAGTATGCTCTAACATAGTTTATGATACAATAACAGTAATATTTTATAAGAACGCAGTAATTACATATTTATGGCATTATTTCAATAAAATTATATCTAATTAAAACTTTATATCAAGAAACAACCACGTGTAATACCTTTGACTAAATACCATTAAATTGTGCAATAAAATATACAATTCAGCGTACATCGAAATATAAAATACACAATAACCCCTTAATATCCATATATAGAATAAAATATGTGATTATATAAAATCGTTGTATAAAAACTACTTAACACCAGATAAATGACTCTTTAAATACAATCAACAGACTTTTCTTATACAAATAGATGGTAGTGCGAAATTTCTAGGATTCGAGCTCTACTGCAACTAGATATAAAAAAAGTATATAGAACTTATTCAGCAGATAAAAAGCATCAGTAAATCTCTAAAAAACCGAATCGCAGAACTATAACTATATAGATGTAGATATGAAATATAGATTAACGAAAAAATTATACAGTTTGCCGATAAATATTATATTTAATGCAGCATGAATATTTAAAATTTGAAATCTATTGATTGCCTGCAAAAAGAATCGATATATAAACCTACGAATTTTATTTGTATTATTTAGAATATGATTTCTTTTTTTTATTTATAAGAAGATTTTTTTCATTATACACGACTTTTTTGTATGATAAAATGGCCTAAAGTTTATTATAAAAAAATGAATAAATCACAAATGCTATTATATACAATCGCACAACCATTTTCCGATTTAAAAAAAGAAGTGATTCAATTTAGCTAAGAATAAATTTACGAGAATTCAAAAAAATCTAAAAATAATCTGCATTCGAAATTAGTAAAATTAATATGATTATCAAATATATTTACGAGTTGATGTGTATCAATAACTAGTGTAAAATAAATATTTTACAATATACGGATTTTTCTTATAATTACAATTTGCTATATAGAGTCTTCTATTAATTTTTTAACCAGAAGAAAAAATGCTTTTAATGATCATCTAGTATGATTCTAAATATTTGAATGTATATAAAAGCCGAGTTTTAAAAAATATTTTCATTTGTTTTGTATACGATCTTTATAGAAGGATTTAAAATCAGAAGAATCTGTATCAATATAAAAATATTTTTTTATACAATTTTCGATCTTAATTTTATGAGTCTTCTGGTTATTATTTTTGTATATCAAACGAATCTATAAAATGAAATATTTAGAAGAATATGTAAGGTTCGTTTTATTTAAAAACAATTCAATATAGCCAAATTTCATTAATAGAACGTTTTGGAGTAAAAAGTTAAGCCATTATAGTCGCGAACATATGATACATGGTTATAGACTCCATTTTTATGCTGTAAATAGTTGCCCTAGAATCAGAATAGAAATTATTACTAGTTCTAATCCCTCACACGCAAAGACAACGATAAATTACCATATTGGTAATATATACTGTCTAGCTGAAAAGGATACACAAAAGACTAGTGTGTCGAAAAATATATAAAAAATAGACTATCGGTTTTCAACACAGACTTGAGCGAGGTGTTAAAACAACTTAATTCAATTATCGATATTATGTGCAAGTAATTTAACTCTGTATTGGTATGATGGTTATGTTTGCCAAGCGGAACCCAGAATGGCGTATCCAACACCTGATATCATTTCTCGTGTGTTTCACTTCTACCTCCTTCAATAATTCGAATTCATTTAATAACCAAAAAAACAGCAGGTATTGTCTATGGATTAAAAAACTTGTAAACAATATAATTGACATGTTAAGATAAAATATATGATTTCTATGAAGGTTGTAAAACTGTGTTATAACATAAAAAAGAACTTAAACCACACAGAAGAGATATAGGTAAGTATAGAGTGTAGCAGTAGAATATTTTTTTCAGGGTCGAAACGTATGAATAACTTTTTTCCCCTGGTATATTGACCATTATCTCATACATATACATTGTTTCACGCCGAATACGGGCAAAATGTAATTCTGGGGGTCTTTACATATAGATACAGAAGTTCTGCATATATTCCAGTAAAAAATGAACTATCTAATGATAAAGATATAAAGATGTATAAAATAAATAATTCACTCGATTGACTTTTCCTTTTAAAATGTTCAATTACAACATACTGCGTAAAACAAGATAAAAATGCCCTAAAATATATCGCTAAATGTCTTTTTTTAAATGATTACTTTAGAAGTCCCTGTATAGATAGTTATATTAAGTAAAATATTAAATTTGTAAAATTGATACACCTTTGAGCTGTTTTACCATAGTCTGCTTAGAATAGCATAGTATACATATTTATATAAGATTTGAACATATAAGAGGGGCTAAGATTTTCTAAAAACACAGTCAAAAAGTTTATAATCATTCCTATTGCATATATTGTCTTCATATATGTAAATATACATATAAACATATATTATTTTTGTAATTTGACATCTTCACTAAATTAAAATTCTGCTTTACGATTTTTTATAGATAAAATGTTGAAGTTAAGTTTTTACACATATTAACATAAAAATGTAGTTAAATCTATCTTACAATAAAATGATGTATTCTTATACTAAAATTTCTAAGGTCACACATGGATGAGTTATTGAATTTCTTGCTCTTGCAACGGCTTTAAGTATTTCAAATAAATTTTTTTTTAATATCGGTCAGATTTATTATATCAAAACTGTAAGGTTACATCTACAGCCTTTTTTTAATCTTCATTAGTATGTTGATAAAATATTTTTATATTTAATTTTTACAGGTTGGTGAAAGTTTTTATAGAAAATTTAATTAGAAAATCCAGTGAGGTCGAAGTTTATATAATTGAGGTGGCTAAATTAAAGAATCTGATAATGAAAAAGGAATTTACGAATTATACCAAATAAACATTGTAAATATACTATTTATGTTCGAATAAATTTTAATAATTCACTAGAGTGCACAAAAAACAATAAATTACTTTTCTAAAAGTCTTCGCAATTTGATTTACTTAGTAATTTTAAAATTTTAAATGATTCAATTTTTTTTCAATTTCAAAAACAATGTATCTTACTAATTATTAAGAAACATGATAATTGGTTTGAAATTAAGAAAAAAGCTTCAGATGGTTTCCTAAATTTGATTAAAAAAATTTGACAGATTTGACATTTATTTTATAGAGAATCGTAATGCTCATTTTTTAGCTTTTTATCGTTATACGCTTTTCATGTAGCTAAATAATTATTGGTACTGAGACCATTAAAGCTCAAAAATGTATTTATGAAGTCTGATGAATTATTTTTCAGCTGTGTCTTTGTGAAGATATTCAAAAATAAAATAAAAATTCTAACAGCCAATCATATTTTATATTATTTTAAGCACAATTTTACGATATAATTTTGCAATTAGCATCTTACACTTTCGGTAATTGAGATAAAAGCAACGCATAAATATATAATTTTATCTACAGTCTAAAATTTATTGCTTAGAAAGATTTTTTCTTTTTTACAAGTGGACTTCAAGTGAGTAAAAATCTTTCCCCACTTTTTTTTCTTTAGATTAAGTTGTTTATAATTTTAAAAGTATATGTTATTATAATAATATTGATTATCTGTAATTTTTCGACTATCGTAGATGACTAATTTGCACTGAATGTCAATCAATTATAGAAACATATATGGAAGGGATCTTTTTGGGTGACTGTCTTTCCTCATTTAGACACCAATCAATCAAGCTGTCATGCAAAAAAATTCTAAAAGTATTTATATGAAAATTTATATGTTCTTCAGATGAAATTCTTAAGCATGCTTTTATATTTACCATTATTTTTAAACGCTGAATTGCAAGAAGTTGGCCCTAATAACCCGTTGATTAAAGATAAAAACCTTGATGCCCAGGAAGATTGTGAAATTTTGATTTTCTCTACTAAAAATAAAAATCTCTTATACGAACACATCATTGAGAGAAAGCTGCATTGTAGTCTATCCGAAACTTTTGTTTTACACATCCATGATTTTGGCGAAAAATATGCTGATGAAATTATAAACACTTCAAAGCAAATTCGTGATAACAAAGAGATCGATATACAAAATGATAATAGCTTAATGGCCTTTCAAATGAGATTTAAGTCAAAAGAACAGATAGAAAATGATTTCAAACTAAAATGCAATGAAAAAGAATGTTTTTCAAAAAAATATAATACATTCCATTGCAAAGAATATATATCTTATCGCTTACCACCCCACTATAAAATGAAAGATTGTAAATATAACATTGCTTATATGATGAGCAAGAATTATTTTGAAGATTTGACAAAAAAAATATTTGAAATAATAATCGGAAATAGCGAAAAATCTAAAGAGATATACCTAAAATTTATATCAAGCCCTTTTAGTTTTGACTGCATGATGTCGAAAGATAAAATTGTTGCGTTAAAAATATTTTGCAAATGCAAGGCAAAGGCGCATATGCTAGTTGATTCAATTGAAGTTGAAGGAAATGCAAGTTGTAATTTTTATTTGATATATTTTAGACATTCTCTTGCATGCATATTGGAGTTTTTGATGGACTGTGAAAACAAGATTTTTAGGGATAGAATAATTTTAGAATCAGATTTTTACAAAAATCATCTATTATCTAAAATAGAAGAAAGAAATGTAATAAGAAATTTAAAGTTTATTTTCATTAACCCGCTAACTGGAAAAAGAATTCTTGATACTATGCATGATGAGATAACCAAAAGAGAATCCAATTTTTTTTGTTTTCTTTATATGTCTAATGTGGATTTTTTTAGCTTTTTTTTTGATCAGTGCATTGATATTCTCAAAATATATAAGGATGATGAAATGCGCACTGCAGAATTTCTTTCCGATTTATTTTACCCTTATTACATGCAATCTATTGGAAATATTATTGAAATTTTTGAAATCAACCATGATGATAGTTTATCAAAAGAAAAACTTACTAAAATCTTACAAAAGTGCTCATATACTAAGATTTTGATTCAAGATACGAAAATTGATGATCTGAATTATGCTTATTTAAAATTGAGCCTTATTTCCGATCTAGATAAATACATAGACGAAAAAATGACAAAAGATAAAGTCTTCTTGTATTTAAAGGACATTAATATGCTTCAATCTATCTTTGAATGTTTACTCGAAAAATTCGAAACCGATATAATGCCTGCGAATAGTTTAAATCTGTAATAACGATCCAGCGTCCAGAAAATACCTATTTATTTGTAGAACTGAAAAAAAAGCCTTAAATTTACAGAGAATTCTAAAATAAATTGATAAATTACGAATAAATGTAAGTAAAAAAATATATTTCTATTGAAATCTCAATAATTTTCTTTAAGAAATTAACAAAATATTACTTCAAAAAAAATAAAATTACTAAAAACCAATAAACAAATAAAAACCTATAAAAAAGTATATATTTAACTTAAACTATCAATATTTTTTTTTTCTAATATCGTCGAAAAGGCGGAGATAAGATATCTATAATCATCAGGCACACACTTAAACGTAACTCGAACGGGAAATACAAAAATTTCAATAGGAGGAAATAAAATTGGTCCGCAATAAGTTTTAAATTTAATATCAAATATTTTTGATGCATAAATACAAAATAAGAGGTTATTCAGTTTAAAAAGATCTAATTTAAAGTAATGCAAAAGATGAGAAAAAAATTTGAATCTGAATTTGCCAAAATTTTTTAGAATATAGAAAAATCAAAGCAAGATTAAAAAAATATTTAGAAAATTAGTTCGATAATTACAGAACAAAATTATACACATGAAACTATTGCAATTACATAAAATCACCAATTATACACAAAATGGATGTATAAAAAAATCCAAAACTTCTGCTAAAAAGCACATTTTGCGGCATAAATAAGCTATTATTGTTATCACTTATAAAAATAAAGACAAGAGGTTATATATTTCAAAAAAAGTTATGCAGAAAACGGTGATATTATGATGTTTTTCCGACAAAATAAGGTGAATTCGAATGAAAGTGACTTAACTGATTCTTAGATACTTTTAAAATCTTTTTAAAAATTTTTGGTGTAGCAAATGCGAAATCAATTTGCGAAAAGCGGTTTGGAAGCATATAATAACATATATACAAAAAAGTAGATGGTTTATCGTCAAAAATTATTTTTAAAAAAATAAAGTTAACTTTCGTAATTATAATTCTTTCTTACAGCTAAAGAAATTAATTTCGATGTTAATAGCGGTTTTTTCATGCTATGTACAGCACGAATGTGATAGTTATCTAGTGAAATTGATTTGAAAAAAATTATTGATGTGTGCTTACAAAGAACGAACCACTCTAATACATTTTTTTACGTTCTAGTCGTAAAATTAGTCTTTATTTATAAAAACAAAGCAAAATTGATAAATATACCTTTTTTTCTAGATATAAATAAAGAAACACCCGGTCGAATACCGAGTAAAAAGAAATATTTCGAAGTTTAAAAAAATTATAAAATATAATTTGGCTCAAAAATGTTATTTAAATTAAAATTTTTTTCAAGAATTATTAAACAATAGCAGCGCCAAATAATATCAAAATAAAAAAAAATTAATATTTAATCAAATTTACTTTTTCTATATATTTTTTACTCTATAATTTTAGAAAGTTCGCTTTATATTAATAGGATTCATTGCTTAACTGCTGCGTCACTCTTTAAGACTTTCCCAGCACTTTACGTCACCCGTTATCATCATGAATAAAGCCCATTATCATTGGCGGCAATCATTATGTGGAGGGAATTCAATTCTGTCCACGATTCATCGCTAAGGTATACAAGCTAGACCACACTCTAAACTTACCGCATAGCCTTGCTAAACGGTGTGGGTTCCTTTTTCAATTAAGGAGACACAGTTTAACTGCTTACACAAAAACCATCTATTTCTCATGGCTTGTCAATGCTTTATCATTTATCTTTTATTGTTCACTGGCCGCCCCCTTTGTTATTTTTCTTTAGAGTAAATATATTGAAAATTAGTAAGGGTGGGTGGAACCCGCAACACCTCACTAGACTCTGACTTTTAAACCACTCAACCATACTACCCTAATATTAAAATTATATAATTATTTTTATTTATTATATATAAATCTCGTTATACTTTTCTATTGTTACTCAGAATTCATATACATACATAGAAAGCAGTTGATTATTTTCTTGCATTATGTATCAAACGAAAATTAATCATTTATCGTAATAATTTTTGGTTCTGATTACATTTAAATTTTAATATCGCTTTTTTTTCGATTAAAAAGACTCATCTGAATAAAAAATATGAAAACTGCTTCTACATGCAAAAACCATTTATACAATTTATCTATAGCCTTTACTTTTGTTAGTCTTCTTTATTGGTTAAACTGCTGCAAAAATGCATATTTATTACACTAGAAAGTCATTAGAAAATTAATTTTACTTAATAAAGGTTTTAACATGGATTTTTTCGTTTTCTTACGTCTTTTAAAAAAATTGATTTTTATTTGAAACCCTTTGAACAAAAGAATATAATTTTCGTTTCTTTTGCTATAAATTTTGCCTTGACTCAATGAAAATAAAATCTATATATATGAGGTTTATTTTCAATATTATTTCTTTTGATTTTGTTTTTTATATTGCTGTCATTTTTAGATTTATATTCTAAATATATAAAAAATATTGCATTAAAATTTTATAGACCATGCTAAAAGGTATAACCTTTTGCGATTAAAAGTGGCTTACTGTAATATTTTCATAATTTTAAATGCAAGAAAGGTATAATAGAAAGAGCCTACGTTTTAAACATATGATGAAGATTGATTAACAAATATAACACATATTGATTTGCAAGATCTTTATTCTTTGCATAAAATAAAATATTCAACCTCTACTTAAGAAAAATGTTCTGTTTTTTATTATCACAAAAAATTGGTATTTTCAATTGTTTTTACATAAATTTCATGGTTTTTATGAATTAAAAAGTTAAATCTTGTATTTATTGCAAGCTTTTTTTTTATATAAAGCAGAGTTACTGTTGGAATTTACAAAACTATCTATTCACTTACTACTTACTTACAATATTTTTGGTGAAATTAGGAATAAAAAATCTTGTTATAAAATTATACTCTGTAGATTTCAATTCTAATAGTATGTAGTTATTATATTTTTTTTTTGAATTCTAAAAGATATTGTAAATTATAATCGAAATGATGTCGATTTTTTTACGATACTTTTATATTTTATATAGTATTTTTAAAAGGATTTTTGTTTACTTATTAATGTCTTATAATATCTGGTAAATTATAATAAAATTATATTATCTTTTATTTTTTTATGTTATATATAAGCTTTTATAAAATTTAAAGAACATTGTAGCATAGGAATTTTTATATAATTATTTTACCTGAAAACACGTACAAAGCGAAAAAACTATAATTATAAAAAAAACATCTTTCCACAGCATAAAATGCTTTTTTTTACATAATTTGACAATTTAAAGAAAGATTCTTTGGTTCAGATTTTATCAATTCATATTTGTAATTTTTTTATTAAATAATCTGCCGTCTATTTTTGATATTAAATGTATTTATATTTTCGCCTTTAAAGCAAAACCACTATCTATCAAATTAATTGAAACCATTTAAAAAGACAAGAACATTTTGAATGAAATATTTTTCTGTTAAATATTTGCACTTAACACGCTATATTTACGCTATTTATGTTATATTACAGTACTTATTTTATATGAGATCAGTTTTTGAAAAACAAACGTCGTTTCTTATGATTCAGTGTAGAATATAACTCATAATACAGTAAACATTCACATTCTTTTTATGCAGGAAAATATAATGTGAAAGCATATATTCATATTCTTTTATCTTTAATATCACGATAGATAGCTAATTTTTGACCATAATAAACCCCCTAAGAAACAAACCCAAAGGAAATATAATTTTATTCTTCAAAACACGACTTTAAATGTAAAATCATATGTTTTTATACCATCTGTATGCTTTAAACATGTTTTTTTTGAAAAAAGAATCTTAAACTTTTTTTTATATATGTTTTTTTGCATAGCTTATACCTTATTCTAAAAAATACAAACACGTGTAGACGTTTAAGTGATTAGAGTTTTATTTTTCATCTTTAGGACATTAATTTTTAGATTTATCTATACAATGACATTATGTGCTGTTTAAAATTTATAAATTTTAAAATCATAAAAAGTGATCTTTGCCGCATTTAAATTATACAAAGTCACATTCAAATCTAAAATAATATAGGATATCTTTACTTTACTAAAATCTGGTGTCTACGATATTAATTTGTTATCAAGCTAAATTTTTTGACCTTTAGTTAACTAAAATTATGTTTATACTTCATTCTTGAACCAAAGCTGTAATTTTTATAATTTTACTAATTATGCTTGCTAAACTATGGTCTCAAACTTAGATTGTTATAAGTGCGCGCGAATTTTAGATTGACTCATTTTTTTTAGACTAGCTTATTTATAAAATTTTTTATTCTATAAGAATCATAAAGCGAAAATACTAGACAGATAAGTGATAGAAAATATATTGCTTATATTAGGTCGGGGCTAATAATAGATTTAAACCTCTTATTGTAAAAAAAGAAGTGGATTTAATCGTGTTTTTATAATACAGTCTTTATATTCTTATTAAAAATATTATTCGCAATTTATGGCACTTTAGTTAAATATTATGCTCGATAGTTCGGCAGTTTAAATATATCCATTTTTAGTGAATTCGGCCGGATTTTTTAAATAAAATTAAGCTTCTTTTCGCATGCGAAGAGAAATTCGTGTATTTTTGTAATAATTACAAAATAACAGTAATATATGTAAAATCATATTGTCATTTATATAATTTGTTGCTGAAATATGTGAATAACGTGTATAATTGCACAAAATTTCGTTGAGGAAAAGGTGTAGATGATTTGAAAAAATAAATTATAATTATTATCTTAAAAATTAAATTTTCGACATAAATTTGAATAGAATATTATATAGAAAAAAATAAATGTATAGTATTATAACCTTGAAAATGTTGAATTTTATTCGAATATTTTAAAAATCATTGCATTTCATATAAATTGTTAATCGCTAACCAAATAAAATTGGAGTTTTAAATCAATTGATAATATTTTTAATAATATGAGTTTTTGATTGTCTTACAGATTTTGGGTTGCAAGAAGTGATAATGGAATGTATTTTGTAATATAAATGTATGCATGATTTAAAGCCACACTTTAATATAATATTCATTCTAAAAAAACCAATAATTTATCTCTAAATAAGCGACTTTTATTTTTTTCGTTTAATTATTATATGATATTCGAGTTGAAAAGATTTAATCGCAAAGTTGTTATATAAAAATTAATTTTTCTGAATATACGAATGGTATTTTGATTAATGTTGTAAAAAATTTTTAAATTAAAGGAAATTATGTGTATAGTTATTATTGGTGTTTATTATTTTAAATTTACTTCTCTAGAAAAACACATAGTTAAGGTTTAAAATAAAAAAATGCAAAAATACTATAAATACCGATTATACACAAACTACTGTGTTTCGTATGTATGCATGCTACCGATATTCATAATGTATGATATTGTCGATTTCGAGATAATATTGTAAAATTTCATTTTTAATGGAAATAAATATAATTATCAAATCCAGATCATACAAAAAATAGAAGGTTATTATAAGAATTTTATATAGAATTGGTTTGAAAAAATAAAAATTTGTTGAAATTTAACACAATAATACAATTCAAACTGCTAATATATAGATCTCGGTCATTTTTATCTCATCTTTTAGCAAATCAGATATTGTGAAATATAAAATATATAAACATTTCCCCATATATAGAGTGGTTTTTGTCATATTAAATCTATAGATAAGGAAACGAACCTCTAACCCCTAATGGTCCTCATATACTATTATAAATTCGCTTAAAAAAGGTATTAAAGTGAAGAAGTTTGAGATGTTCACGATAAATACAATTTACTATTATAAAGGAAACAATACGGTAAAATTTCGTGCATAGGTTACCAGACAAAAAATTCTTATTATGCTTTTCTATTTTTGCTATCTTTGATGACTAATATACTTTATTTTGATGCTTGCATAATTACTTCCGTATTAATTATTAGACAATAGAGCAACAATACGGTAAAATTAATGTGTCTTGTCTAATTACTAATTTCGAGATTGTCATATTTCGCTTTGTATTTTAAATTACCCTTTATTACTATTGACTATAAAATTATTGGCCATAAATTCTGTAATATATACGGCATAGCTGTTTTGAAGATTAAAATATAAAAATCTTACTATAAACTCGTTTTAGGTGTAATTTAAACACACTGTTGAATTTACTATAAAAAATAAATATAAAATAACCCATAATAAAAACCTTTATATATTTAATTGCAACGAAAAATTGATTCATCTAGTTCAATACATTGGATTTCAGTTTTTTTCTATATTCACTTATATAAAAATTTTTCAGAGTGGAACATAGAACGGCTAAAATTGCTCTTCGATTAAACATAAATGTTCTTAATGTCTTTTTTTCGTATATACTTTCTAGTGTTATCTTTATGAAATAGTTTATCTAAAAAAAAGAAAACTTTTTCTGTTAGAATAAGCATCCGTTGTATAAAATTAAAAAACACAAGCTCTCTATATTATTAAATTTATTTAGTGGCTATCTATTTACTAAAACTAGAAGATATATTTAATAGGAAACTAAAATTACAAAAAAAGATTCATTCGAAATTCTTAATTTTATAAAAATAAACAAATAAGGTAGAAATATATATACTCACTCATTTTATAAAAAAGATGCGCTATAAACTGCTTTTTTATTGCCCTTATGATTATTAAAAAATGCATTTAAACTTAAATTCTAATCGTTCAAAAGTAAAAATTATATTATGTCATTCCGTTATGTTATATTTCTTAAATCATTGATTTAACGGTTTTTAAGTGTTTTATGATATACAAAATATAATTTTTTTTTGACATTATCTGATTATGTAATAATGAATGTTATATACCGATTATTTAAAGTATTTAACTTGAAAATTAACACTGTCCCTGATGCATGTTGATTTTTTCATTCTTAAACCCATATTACAATTACGATATATATGGGTATCATAGATTTAAAATTTAAAATTGATAAAACTATGCAAAATGATCTAAATTTTATATCGAAATAAATATTTTATTTACTAAAAAATTATCAGTCTCTTATTCAAGATCATATATCTTAAAAAATATATATTTTATTATCTTTTGTTCTTGCACCTAAATAAACATTTATCTTCATTTTTGATTAAGTTCCTTCTATTAAAATAGTATGTACTTGAGTTTCGCAATCTTGAAAATTCTTCGTGTGATGTAATGTTTGATGCCCAACAAACTCCTTTTTAAATTAGCTATACCATTTTCAACAATAAAAATAATCGATGCTCTCCATATATTAATTATGGATTATTAAATAATTTATAAGGCATAATTGATTTAAACTTTTTATAAACAAAAGCTAACTCCTCCGAAACGCTGAATAATGCCAAATACCAATGCAAAATCAACAGAATATTTTTTATCAAATTTAATATTTTCAAATTTAATACACATATTTCTGATGTCGAACCGTTCACACCAGATTCATCGTGGTATCTTGCTATGTAAATTCGTAATACCTTCTTTTGATAGTTTTACTATTCATATTGGAAATATATGTTGTTAAATTGAAAGATGATTTTTAAATCTATAACTCCTGCATCCAAAATTTATTTATTTTATTCAGTTCAATTTTATTAAATAGAGTATTTTACTACTATTAATATTCAAGACCACATAACTATTTAAAAAAAAAACCTTTTTTTAGTCTTTGTCATAAATTCAGATTTTTATGCTGCATATATTGCACTTTTTACTCTTTCTTTGTATAAATCATTAATAATCATTTTTCGTATGGTTATACTCAGTTTTGCTTAGTGCATTTATAGAGCAAGAACAAAGGTATTTTTGTCATAGCCGAAAATGAAACAGATTCACACATGATCTTATAATAGAACATGACTTTGGATCAACATCATGTTTAAAAACTTTTGAAATTCTATTTACAACAAAAAAACTCTTTTATTCGACTAAAGAATACATACACTCGAATGATAAGCATTAATATAAATGACTATTTTATTCGGATTCATATATGTTGTATTATTATTTTTAACGTTAATAATGATACTAGCATGCTATTGATGTTAAAGCACGATTAATTTGGGCAAATTAAAGTTATTTGGGCAATAATAAGAAATTTGTATATTTTTCACAATATTTTGTGTTAAAGGAGTATTAAAGATTATAATACAAATTTTTTGCTTTAATTTAATTAGCCAAATTTATACAATGTTCAATAGAAATTTTTTCTTTTTTATTGCACGTATTTATGCTTTAAAAAAATCGAAAATATATGAAGGCATTTAAAAATTATAGTTACTTTAGCAGCTCAGACTTTGTGATTTCTAAACACCGAAATTTAATCACATAGACAAATTTTTTTGTTTTGAGTATAAAGGGCCTATTAATTCTAATAAAATGAAAGTTTAAGCTCAAGGTAAAAAATTTAAAATACTTTTCCATAATAAAAAAAAGGTTGGAAGGGAATAGAATCTAAAAGATATTGCTTACTTATTTGAACATTTCAACACGTAAAGAAGTTGCTCATAGTAAATGGAAATCGATCTGTTGTGCTACGCAATTTTTTAAAAATTTCTTAGCTCAAAAACAATAAATTTTATGGCTATTTACATTATCAAATTACCTACTATCATAAGTAGCTTCTTATTTTAAATATAAAGAGATTAGTATTTCCATCAAATATCTAAACTAGATGTAGTATTATGTGATTTTTTTTGGTACAAATATAATCTTCTTGAGTATAATATTTAAATTAAACATTTGCAATTGATCAGCACAAAAAAAGCTATTGTAAATTTACTTTTTTTTGCGTCTTTATTATATCATTAATAAGAATGTCTATTATTATAGAATCATTGCTTAACTGATGCACCTCTTTGTATGAATATATAAAGTGCTTTTTTCATATATATTAGCGTGGATAAAACACAATATAAAATTCGAAGTTCATTTATGGATGAAATGTGATTCACGTCTACTGTTTGTCGCTGAAGTAATATTTAGCAACAATAATCTACACGTGCCTATACCTTTGTTAGATGATGTATTTCTCTTACTTATACCGGCATAAACTTCGCAGAATTATAAAAAAAATTACTATGTTTTCCTGGATTAAATTTGTTTTTTATTTCTGATAAAATAAAATCAAAAGAATCCTTGAATATAATCTTTTTAGTTGAATTTAATTTTTTAGAGGTGTTTGGCTATAAAATCTACGACAGCCAATCTATGCGCTACACATGAAAAAACTTCTTCAGAATACTTTATTTAAGAGAAAATTGTTAATAATTTTGAATTATGATTCTCTTTACAAATCTAATCTCTTACAAGTAGAATTTTTGGACTCAAGTTAGAGTAAAACTCTACACAGAAACAACGGATAGAAAGAAAAAACTTATATTTAAATCTCTCTGAATTTGAATATGCATTAAAAATATTGTTCAAGACAATAAATAAATGTATTTTGCAACAAATATTTTTTATAGAATAATAACAATTTTTGATTTTGTAAATTTATAGATCTGAAGATCAAATAAACCAAAAAAATATGTAAAAAATCACAAATAAAAATTTTATCTGGGTTCTAACACATAGACTAGGTATTTTAAAATTATATATTTTATTTGTACTCTTTCATATGTAAATCTAGGTATGTCAATTTTTTTAAAATAATCGTATGAAATTTTAAAAAATTATAAATTTCATTTAGATTGTCATTTTATACTATAAATACTGATGACCGGTTTTTTTGGTAAAAATTGTATTTAAAAAGGTTTTTTATGCATAAAATATACACTCTAATATTTTTTATTTATAAGAAGTATAATATTAGGTGCTCCTATTAAAAATAATTTTTATCATTTTTTCATGATATAAAATCCTTCATTTATTTATGTAGCTCATCCAAAATTGTGTCACTATTATACTGTGGGAAAATTCAATTTCAAATCGAAAAATGATTGCATAAAATAATTTTCTGGCTCTTCTTTTTTTAGAGAAAAATGCTGCTATTTTATTGAAATAACACGTCTTTGCATTTTTATTGCTGAACTGAATATACAAATAATGCAGGAATTCAAATAGATGTTTTATTTTTTTTGATTCATTTAAATTAAAATATGCGGTTTTCTTGGTGGCGTAAACACTTGAAAAAAATAAATCAAATAAATATTGATGGTTTGTGCAGTCATATTTGATTTTAGGTTATAATAGACCCTTTGAATATATTCATACGCGTTAACGTGTATTTTTAGCTATGACAGGCGCATCTATTTTTTCCATTAAAGACTTGTTTTTCAAATTCGACTTTTAATGATTAGATCATAAAGGCGCATAAAATTATTCCCCTATTTTTATGTTTTTAAAATCATGTGAATCTTTTAGCTAATTATTTTTATAAGCTAGGCTAAAGTACAATGGTCTATGAATTTGAGAATTCTAATGTAAAAAAATGGTGTTGTACGGGGTTATGCATTGCACTAAAAATTCTTTATAGTGTCTACTTTGACAATATACAGCTGGAATAATCTACACATTGATTACACATGAATCAAGAAGTATTTTTAAGCCATAAAGTATTTTAGAAATACTTCGAGGACATGTACTAATACTTTACAATAAGATGTATATTTTACAAATAATAATACAAATACGTTTGTCTTTGGTTTCTTAAATTATTTTTAAATTAAAAAGGCATCTCTTCTGTTTATTTAATGACACAAGATCGAAGCGAAATGTTAACCGTATAATTTTCTATTTTTTTTACAAATATGATACAACTCATCTATATTTTTAAGTATTATGTTTATAATT
Source organism: Rhyacophila brunnea (assembly GCF_057557595.1). Taxonomy (NCBI): domain Eukaryota; kingdom Metazoa; phylum Arthropoda; class Insecta; order Trichoptera; family Rhyacophilidae; genus Rhyacophila; species Rhyacophila brunnea. Next base: position 42,416 of record NW_028232883.1, on the reverse strand, counting down.
AATCATCTTTTTTATTGAAAAATTCATGCTAAATCTTTATTTTTTTATTTCTTTTCTTAATGAACTTAAAAATAAAATATATATTATTAGCATTTAAATATTTACTCTGCAAAATTATATAAAATTGTTTGTTTTTTTAATAAACTTGTACAATAAGTTTCTTTTGATATTAATTTAAATCTACCTTTATAGATTCTATGTTAAAAGACTAGCTATTTAATTGATATTTACTTTGTGTTATTACAATAACATCTGGTTTAAATTTGAGACCTACGATTTACAATCTCTTGTGTTTAGTCTACATTTTTTTGCCTTTTTTGAATTTTTATATAATGACATAAAATAAATTCTAATATATGTAATAAAACCAATTTTATTATTTAAATTATCCAGACACATACAAAAGCCTCTTTTGAACTGACTGATACATATAAATTATGACCGTTCGAGTTTAGTATAATATTTTCTCGCTAATTTAAGATTTAAAGAGTTAAATTTTAAATTAAAAAATAGATAAAATAAGATTCTTATTTTTATTTATTTATGTAATAATATTAAAATTACGAATTTTTTAAGCATGAATCCAAATATAAGGTTGCTCGATGAAAAATTTTTATCCATAAAAAATGAATAGAACAAACTTTATTTTGGGACAACTTTATTTTATTTTTTCTTGTCTTATATATGTTAATAAAAGTATAATAAAACTGAAAATAATGGCAGAAATTATATTTTTTTTTATGTCTTATATAATGCAATAAAATACATAGAGAACCTAAAATGATGGTAGATTTATGTTTTTTTAGATCCAAAGAATTGGTGCAGAATCTGAAGAAAAATTCATTTTTGTTATCTTGTTGATGATACTTATGAAACTCTTATAGAAGTCATACTATTTAAAAAGCAGATTTTAATCTTCGGTGATAGTTCATATGCAACAAGTTGAAAACCTACATAAACCTTGTGACGTAGATTTTTTAGAAACCCAAAACAAACCTTAGCGGTATAATAGATCAGATAAAGTTTTATTTTGTAACATATTTAATAAAATATTTTTTGGGTGTTATATATCTAAAACCAAATTACTTAATAAGAATGGATAATCGTATAAGTAAAGTTATAGTAGAAGAATCCATAGATTCAGAACTTTAAAACCAAGGAAAGGCTAGCCAAAATGAAGAGATTCAGAAATGAGATATCGGCATTGTAATTCTATAAAATAAAATTATTTGTTGAATAGATAAATGATTACTTCATATAAGAACTATCACAAAGAAGAACCGAAAGTTTAAAATGGTTGAAGGAACAAAAGAGATCTAAAAAATATATTATACATATTTAAATAGTATACAAAAGCGCATGCGTGCTTATTATTTTAAGAGCAGAAAAAAACAAAATTTATGTCGGAATAAAAAAAAATAACAGTGTCGAAAACATATATAATTCACAATAATATAATAATATAAAACACCAGATCGTACAGATGATTTATATTGAGCAAAAAAAGGCTCAAAAGAATGACAAAATGTGTTTTTATTTAAAACATGTATATGTTTAGCATGAAAACAAAATCCCTATACTATAGATCGAGATAATAAACAGCAAGTAAAATTGCAGTTTGATGTATCATAAAAGTTGTCATGAATATAGACGGAGAGTAATGAAGTTGCTTGATATAAATTACCCTGATCACCAATAAATTCAAATTCAAAAGATCAAAGAAATTATAGAACTTATACACAATAAAATTCAAATTTATAAGATCATAGAAATTATGAATAAACACTAAAAAAAATAAACCGAATGTTAAAGTCAAGAAAACTACATTATATAACACAGACATATAATATATATGATTTCCCATGTATTACTGTGCATGATATGAATTAAAGTTAATCTTATTTATAGAAATATTAATTACCTGGGCTTATAATCTGACTAGTACAGAAATAAAGCAACTGTATAATGATTATATTAATAAACACATGCTAATTTACTATTTAGATATACACAAGTGGGATATAACATTACTTAAATTTTTTATGAAAATATAAAAAAGCCGCAATAACAAGTATAGAATGCCAGTTAAGCAGAAATTTGTACATGAAAAATTAAAAAAGGCTTTAAATTAGATAAATGGTCTTCTATAAACATACCAAGTTATGGCGATAAAGTTTATTACGTATTAATTCCATTGTATTAATCTGATTTTTTAGCCAAAATATAGTCTAATTTAAACGATATTATGCCCTCAAAACCAAGTTTTAGATGTTAAATCTTTCTTCTGGATTCACTTAGCTTGTTTTCTCTTATTTTATACGTAAATGATCTATTTTATATAATAACACACCATATAAAAATCGAAGACTACATGGATCATATGTAAGTTGTAATCTTTATTTGATGACCAGAAAATGTTTCTTTTTTTTCAAAAAAACACAATCTATATGTTTTATCATTTCTGAATATTCCTACAGCAATAAATTTAACTACTTATAATCCGCTTTATTTTATCATTCAACATAAGAAAGCAATAAAATTATAAGATAATAGAAGCAAATTTTATTTATATTATATTAATCCCCGGTGTAACTAGTTTTACTTCTCTTATATAATTACGAAATGTTTTTTTACTCCAAACTTAAAACTTGCCCATAGATATTATATTTAGTTAAATAGTATCTTTCAAAATATTAAATAACTGAATTAATTTTTCAAGAATCAAATCATAGTTTTTAGATAATTTATTGAATTTTTAGAGATCCAAAATAAAAGGGTCATAAAATAACAGATAGATATTTTTATAGCACAGGCCTTTAAATATAATGAATCGAATATAATCAAAATGATTCACCGACATTTGTTATTTCAACTACAATAATTTTATATTGAATGCATAAAAGAAAAGATATTTATTTATAAGTTAGTTTAATATTAATTTTACCATTTACACTTTTTATAAACTTGAAATTTTAGCTGATTTATACGAACCCAACATAAATAATTCTTTCAGGATCATCTACTTTTTTACCATCTCTTATGCATTTTTATATTAAGATCTACACGTTTAATTTTCTTATAGACCCTATCAACAGAAAAAAATTAGTTTAAGATTTAGTATGTTGTTTAATGATTGAGATTTATAGAAAGTAAGAATCTTAATCGATCAACTGGTGTCTTATTATTGTAAAAAAAACTCTATCGTCAAATAAAATATTTTTTTTGTCATTTATTATGTATGTGTCGCTTTTTATATATTATAAACGGCTTTTATGGATATTATGATTTTAATTTAGAATTTTTTTGTGTCAATACAACCTAGGTATTAAATATAGAGATATAATTTAATAAAAAAAATTCAACTAAAGTTTACTAACAATAAAATCGCAATATTTTAGTCGAATTTAGGATTTAAATAGAGAAGATTCGGATATTTAAATAACAATTACAAAATAAAATTATACTTGAGAAAATATGAACAGTTTTTTTTTGAAATCTTCGTTTTAATACTTTGTATCGCTGATAGCCTTTGCGTCAATAAATTTCATTTATTTTTCTTAGTAGACATGTATTTTATAAGATGAAATCGGTTCTTATTAGGTTTCTAAACTATTTTTAATTGCAGAAATACTTCTACCGATACTAATTTACTAGAATGCTAATTTTTGTTTGTTTATACCTGAAAAATCCCGTAAAACTTTGAAACATAAATTTATCAAAAGATTACGATGATAATTAGGTTTGAAAAGCCGATTTGAATTGTTTCTATTCTAACTTACAATAGAATCATTTAAGTTTTTATTTCTTACAAACAGATAAATAAAGCTACTGATGTAATATTTTATTTTTTAAAAAAATTCTAATAAATGGTATTTAGTTTTGAAATAGTCGAATTATAATTCTTCAAAGCTAATTCATATGGAATCTTTTGAGTTAGAAAAGGATAAATAGAAACCAGTGTTTGAAAATTTGATGATAGGAATTGATTTTCGCGAATATTATGTTTCGAATGGTCAAATTATAATCTGTTTAATTTGATGCATATTGCATACCCATAAGTTTATATATTTTATAATAATAATTAACTCTTACCCCAAATTGATGCGAGTTTAAATAGTAAATGGTCTTTATTATGACTACCAGCAAAAAGGAAAAGCAACACATGAAAACTGGAAAGAAGCAATAAAAAATGTATGTACTATAGGTGAAATAGAGACACTGGTTTATACCTTATAAAATACTGGGAATACTGAAGAATGGTCAATAAATTCGAATGTTCATTTCTTTAGATACCGTATTGAACCGATGTGGGAAGATGATAAAAATATAAATGGAGGGAAATGGGTACTCAGTATGGAAAATAAATACATTTCGATGTAAGATCAAATGATTTGTAAAAAGGACAATTGCTTATTGTGTAAGTGAGCAAGCTGATGATGAAGTTATATGGATGCGTATTAAGTCCTAGAAAATATGTTCATAGAATTTCTATTTAGACCACTTTTAAATGAAGCGAAGTTTTCGAAATAGGGGAGTTATGGAAACGATTTGTAGATTTTACTGATCCTATTGGCTTCAAGGTTTATGAAAATGCATTGAAAGGTCATAGAGACAGAAAAATCGATCTTTTCCGCTATTGAAATAAATATAATTATATACTTAATATTTCAGAAAAATTTAGTTGCCTCGTTGCGTATTTTGCAATAAAATTGTGTATTATTTCCATAAGCAAGAGGGAAAATATGGTAGCCAAAAATATATATAAAATGTGCTTACGTGAATTCAATCAAGTTATATTGATAGAAACATAAACTACAATATCAAATTAACTCACAAATAAAATATTTTTGATTATTTTTCATCCGATATTATTCATATGTTTATGTTCTGAATTAAGAAGTTGGAAATAACGACGGAAACAATAGCATCCGTACAAACAAGATGGTTAAAGACATTTGAATTAATAATTCATGAAATATAAGGAGTATATAGGTTTATATTTGAAGATATATAATAGTACTGATATAGAAACTCGAATTAATAAGTCTTGAAAAAGAAGGTGGATTAAGGATTAGATTTGAAGAGGTATATAGGACTGATGAAACCACTTGAGTTAATAAGACTTTAAAAGCTAGAATATTGAATAGAGTTAATGAAAACAATTGAACTAATAATTATTGAAAAGATAAAATGTATTGTAGATTAGATTGTATTAAATATAAATATATTCTGCTATTTACAAGACAAAAATTATCCCATATGTTATAACATGGGACGGTGTGGTGACACGATATCATAGAAGGTACCTGAAGGAACTAGATCACGAAGCAGGTTGAGGCATATAGTCAAACCTTGGGATGGAGAAAAACCCTTGAATTAATAGGGCTCGAAAGAAGGAGGGGTATTTAAGAAGACTATGGAGAGGAGAAGATAGCCAAAAGTATAAATACGCTGTGCATACTGAGAATCAAGCAAGCTGTGCCTGAGAACAAAAACTAAAATTACGACTATAAATATAGCCCATAAATAAAATAAAACTTTCTGCTATTTATTTATATTCATCTAGAGTATATTTTGACGAAAAGAATAAAAATATATAATTTAAAAACCAAGGCACAAATAAATATGAAGTTTTTCTTAATTTTTAATTTTTGTATGGTTTATTTCAATCTTTTACATACTCCTATAATGTAACGATTTCATTACGGGTTATTGTTATATTTAACTTTTACATTTGCTTATGCAGATATCGGAGATGTTTATAGAGCAAATTTATACGATTATTCTTTTGATATAACGTCTTTTACAATCTTCTCCACCTTTTAAGCTTTTTTATTGATATTGTTGCTTATTTATCTAAAATTAGTATCATTAAATGTTTATATTCATAATTTTTTATAATAATCATAGAATCTTGACTTGACTACCCATTTTTTTTTATTTAGACATAATATTTTAGTTTTTGCTGCAGCTTAATATTGCATAAAAACAAAACTCAATTATTCTGCTGTTTATTTTGTAGATTATTATGAAAATACATGTTAAAAGCTATATTTTTTTTATAACAAAATCATCGTAAACCATATTGAAAATTGAACACGCATCTGAACTGTCATAAACATATAAGTGTACGACAAATACTATACCAATGTCGTTAAACGGCAATAGGTAGTATAACAATATCATAAACGGTATATGAAATGCAATGAAGTCACAAATAAAATCAAAGCATATATTCAAACTATATGATTGAGGAAAACCCTTGAATTAATAGGTCTCAAAAGGGTAGAGGCATCTAAGAATATGTAAGGGAAGAGGAAAAAACTGTGATTATAGACATTATATGCCCATGATAAAACAACCAAGATGTGCTTATAGGTAAAGTTTGTGATTACGTTGTAAAATAAACCCATAAATAAAAGATATTCAACTACAATTACAATTAATATAAAGAAAATAAAATAAAATAAATTTAATATAGTTTAGTACAAAGTCATTGAAAGAATATATGACTTTACATAAAAAAAATTAAATAAACTAAAATATTCATCAGTAATAAAATACAATAGTATAGCATGGTAATAGTAGAAATAAATTTCATTGGAAACTTTGAATTATTTTTAGCATATATTATAACATTTCTTTTTTGAACTTTAAAAAAAGTGATAAATAATATATCATAGATCCTCATGCGTTGCAAAATATAGACTATAATTTGTTAAACAATTCAAAAAATGCTAAAATATGCGGAATTTGAATTGTATATATGATTTCATGCCATGCTTGTATATATAATGATTTATACCTTTTTTTTTCAAGTTATAGCTCAAAAATCTCTTTTTATTTTGCACAAAGTGTACTCTTATTTACATAATAAGAAGTTTTCTATGTTTTTATCAAAATAGAAAGTCATTATATCAGAAGGGTGAAATTCCAAAACAAATAGTACACTTATTCTTTTATTATCATCTATAGACATTTTATATAAATACATACAATTAGTCTATTTTTTTTTATTTTAAAACTAAAAATATTTAATAAACCTTGTTTTTTTTTGCAAATGGATTTTTAACATATACGGTTTATGCATATTTAACGCTAATAGAATATGCAAGTCTATTACATGCCACCAATATACATAATATTAATAGAAAAGGAATAACAGTTTTTACTGATCACGTCAATTAAGTGAAGTTCTAGAATAACATCCCTTTCATAATAATTTTAGTTTTGATTACTCGAACCTTTTCCGATAATCGAGTCAAAATTATCAGTATCATAATAAAGTGCATATCTATAGCCTAACAATTTAATAAAATGTGGGTCGACACACTAGTTTTTTGCTGTATTCCTTGCAACTAAGCGAAGTGCCTTTTTGTTTAGAAATTTTCAAATTGTCTTACAATATGTCGATTCGAACCTATATCCCTTAAATATAGAATTAGTAGACAAATAATTAAACTTTTCTATCGCCGCGCAGAAAAAAAATTCCATATGTTAAAAAAACATCAATGTTATTTACATTTCACTAAGAAATAAATCCGCAATTAAATAACTATATATTAAGCTATAATTCATGTTCTTAGAAGATAAATATGATAAAAACATGTTATTTTTGATTAACTTGAGATCTTTCACATTTTTATTCTGCTTAAACATGATGATCGAATATATATCAATTTTACAGTTTTTCCAATAGAAATAGTATGCTTTTAAATTCCTTTAGACAACTCAATTTTTTAATTATTTAAATACTTGCATGTAAAATTTTATCGTACTTTAAATAAAAAAAATGTTATAGAAAGAAACAATATTTCAATTATGATTATTTGCATTTTTGTAGTAATATTTATATAGACATGTAAGAATTTTATCATAGTTTAACTTTTTTATTTATTAATTTGGGGTGAAATATATTCGCACATTTAATAAAATTAATTTTTTTTTGATTTTAAATTAACCTTAACATCAATTATTAAAAAATTAAGGATACAAAGTTGGATTATTGATTAGACATAAAAGAAAAACCACAAATTTTTATGATTTATAGTTTGCACCGAACTTCAAGAAGGTTTCGTGTTTTTACAATGATTATTAGCTTTTAATATATAAAACGTAATGTGATATAAATTTATATTACTATTGTAATAACAAAATTCTTACGAGCGATTTCAAGATAAAATTTTAGAAAAATTGTGTGATTTTTTATGCTACATTGAGCATGTGTAATGCTATATTTTATGCATACTTATTCTTTTGATACTAATGCGTGGGATATTTTCTATTTAAAAAAATATTCTGATTCATTCTCACTGTAATCATATAAAAATCAACTTTTAATCAGAATTAAACATATGATTATATATATTAAAAACAGAAAAAATGAATTTTTTTTTGGCTAAATATATGTTAAAATATTTTTCTCATATATTAGATGGTGCAAAGCGAAAAAAATTTAAATGCAATGCTAAATTTAAAAATTAACCATGTAACTTATCTATTTAGAATAATATTTGACATTTTCTACAAATTGCAATTTTTGTACGCAAAACAACAAATTCACTGTAAATTACATTTAAAAATATTATTTTAAATAAAAAAACACCCTTCAAAAGCTAATATTTATAATGCTAACTACTTTAAGCTATTATTTTTTTCAAAATTTGTTTGTAGATAATTCACGGTTGTTCTATTTTACGTTTAAATTACATAAAACATTTCAATCGAAATTTAAAATTTCTGCTACATCAGCTCGAAATTGTGTTCATAAAATTTTTAACGATTTTGAATAAGAAAAAATATGATAAAGGTATTTTTGCAATAACCGTTAAAGATAGAAAGAATTATTTTCTAAAAAAAAAAGAATAATATCTATAAAAATTGTAATAATACTTGTTTAATATTACATATTGACATAACATCAAAAAAAACGATGTATTAGAGGCGATTTTTTAAGAATATGTTTAAGATAGCTTTGTGTGGGAAATACTCTGTCAAATCGTGATTTAAAGCTAGAATTTATTCGAAATAGAAAAAACAAAAACTGTGATTTTTTTGCCAGTTGAACTTTTATAATCATTATTTTTTATAACAGTGATTAATAGTTTATATAACGTTGTGGTTTTGATGGTAATACCAGAAGGACTACAAGCATATCTCATGACTACACAAAAAATTAGTATTTATGTGATTTATCTGTTGTTTTAAAGAGCATACATAAAGCAGTTTAATCACAAAAGAAATGAAAGAATAATATTTTTTCGATTTACAAGATCTTTTTATCAAAAAAGGTTAATTGTTCTACATATATCAATTAGCCTATTATTGATTTTATATTCGTCTTATTAGTACAAAAGTGAAACACAAATTTGTGATTCATACTGCCATTAACATTTTCCACAATAAATAGCTCTATTAATTTTTTATTATGATATGGAATTTTATTATTTGTTTTCTAATTTTATTGTGGATCATTTAACAATAAAAGCTTATAAAATCCTTTTAAATAAAATGGGATTTTTTTCATCGATAAGGCCTTTATTTATTGAGCTTTCTCTTGAAATAATGCTAAATCCTTTTATACGTATGTAATTCTCTACCATTTGTGTGTCTGTTTATTTGTTTGCAAGTCAATAAGTAAATTTTATTATTTTGAAATTTTTTTATTAACAAAAAACGATATATATATGGCTTTAAGAAGCATCATTTATATTTATAAAAACAACTTTTTGGTTTATTTACAATATAGTTTTATACTGTGTTTCCGATTGAATTTTTATTCACAAGAAAAATCTAGTAATAAATGAACAATTATAGGTGAAAACAATGAAGAGATTTTATAGATAAAGTTGCGAACCTTAATACATCTTAACAATAGAAAAAAAACGCGCATATTTTCATCTTTTTTAACTGAAAAAACATAAAAAGAAGTTATTAAGTTACTATGGCTGTTTTACCCATAAATAATAATTCCAAGTTTATTGGAATCATAGTGATTTTGGCAATTCTTGTTTCCATTAATTATATCCAGTTTAGATAACTAAAAATTTTTCAATCATCGAATATTTACAATTATGCACAAATTTTTGAAGGTAAAAATTACAAATATTATCTTACTTTTAAAATATAGGTAACAAAATGATAATATATACTATAATATGATTTTTAACTTTCATAATCAATATACAATCACGGACTTTTCATATAAAATCACGTTTATTATCACCAGCCGAAAATCTTCTATTTTGTAATACGATAAAAATAAAAGTTATAAACAAAGAATTTGAGTGCAAAAAATACGAATTATCAATAGATCCAACTGTATCATCGTGCCTATATATTTTATGTCTCTAATATAATATATGTATGTTTACACCATAGCAATAAATAAAATATATTTGGGCTTGAATAACTTGTTTACATTCTAGGAAATTATTAATAATATTTTTGATTAAGTTCTAGCTAGTATCTTTCTTAAAAATACTTTAATTAAATAGAGAAAGTTATTATTATAAAATTTCTGGATGTAATCATGGCATTACTTTACACTATTAATATGAGGAACTAGCGTTAATGATCTTATTTAAAACATAAACACACCTTCTGATATATATTTTGTATAATCTATAATTAAAAAGTGTGGACTTTTTTTTGTGTATTTTTTTATATTATTATATATTTTTCCCAAAAGCATTAAATATTCGAAAAAGATAATCCTGGTATTTTAATCTAGAAAAAGATTTTGTTGCATTTATTATAATAGGTGAGCTGTCCAAATCTATACTTTAAAGTAAGTTGTATTATCAGAAATTACATCAAACTAACTGTTCACAAGATCTATTTTTTTTATATTCAATTTTCCTTCGATAGATCAGGTTTCTATTTAATGCAAAAAGAATTTTATAACACAACAAATGCACCTGAATTGGTACCATGTGTCCTAACAGGTAATCTTGTAGTCAAAAAATACCACAAGTCGTAAATTTAGAAAATTAAGCCTGCCAACAAAGCATGAGCATATTTAAAACAATGGTAATAAGAAAAACACCTGAATATATTTGTTCAGAGCGTAGACGATGGATTGAGTAATATTACTAAGATGATATGTTTGAAAAGGCATTACAGAAATTCTGTAATATATAACGATATAAAGTTTTGCGCGAGCAAATATAAACAGTTTAAAGAAAAATTAGACCATATATTTATATAATATTGTCATACCATTTTTTTTTATCTTAGTAACTAATGTAAAATACCAGTAATAAATGTAATTTATTAGACTAGTTCAACTATTTTACTGTCTAATAGATCCACCTTCGTAACGAATGTAAATGATTCTTTCCAAAATTTATAAATCGGTTCTATATTTTGCTAATACAAGACACCAGACACAATCATCTCCTCCGGAACCCGTTTACATTCAATTTATAATTTCAAAATCAAATGATTTTTTTAAGATACTATAATGTTTATCTGGAACAATTTAATTGCTAATTACCCTTGCACAATCGATATAACCTTGACATAGGACTTAAAAATCTTCTCTATTGTCGCAAGTAAAACCACCAATCGCTGTTATTATTTGTACAATTTCCCTGTTAGTTTATAATGGATACTTATCTTTCATTACTCCTTTTACAAAAATCAACCATGTTTTTCGATTTTTTCTATTTATTGAATGATCCGAGAATCAATGTGGAATTTACTTCAATAGTAAAATAATTATACTCATATTTTTGAATATTATGTTGCCAAAAGTGGAAGAGGCAATATCACAGCCTGATGTTATGGGTGAAATGATTTTGTTGATCTCGAGATACTGTGTAAATAAATCTTCCTTCGTTTTTTTCTTCGGCAGAAGTAAATTTATAATAGCTATAAGAAATACGCAACCAGAACCCAGCATTTTATATATTTATTTTATAATAGTATCATTCTTTTGTGAAAACAGTAGATGATTGAGGGCAATTCCAATCCTTATTCTTCATCCCTAAATGTAATCGGCGATATTCTAGGAGAGGTGTTGATTATATTTTTATCGTACATCATTGATGGCTCAGGATTTATGTTTTTATCTTTCCATATATAATCTACAATCCTTGAAGTGAGTAAATATATTAATACAAGTGTGATTTTAGTGTAAATTGGACACCATAACTGTTGATGGATTATTAGGAACTATAGCTATGCAACTTATGATTTTATTTTATACAATATGCCTACCACATATGATTATCTTTCCTGGTATGTTTATCAAGTATTTTTCTGCGCCTTTAGCCATTTTTGAGATCGGTTCATATTTCACTAAAATAAAAATTTCTAATAGAATATATTATAGTAAATGGATGAAGTCTACTAATTAGAAAATATTCATCGGATAAAGGATCCGAAATCCAGAATAAAACCCACATTTGGGGGATAATAAGACAATAATACATTAGAAATATCATTCACAAGAACCTATCAAATTATATATCTTGATTACTTTGTTTTTTAATATATATAATAAAGTTTACATCATAAATCTCTATATTCGAATATGCAATTTTAAAAAGAATCTTCTTGCTTTAATAAATCATCACGAATTTACAATCTATTATTTTATGAACTAAAATTTACAATTAAATAATTATATATTTTACAAAGCTATTTTTTTATTGGTTTTTAACATATTAATGATTAAAAATAGCCGATGTTTTTTAATTCAAAGGGTTTTGTGATGTGACTATGTCTTATAAGATCATACGAGTAACTTCTGTTTGAATGATCGACGATTTTCATTCTTCAAATTATGGCATTTTTAAATTATCAAACAATAATTCATGCCACATGGCTGAAAAGGATATAGCAAAAATTGGTAGGGACTAACTGTATGAGAAAAACAGTCGGCTATAAGATAAATTTTGTTGTTAGCGAGTCAAAAAATCGACATGATTCCGAACGCAAATAACATCTCTCACAGTAATTTTTGGCATTTTTACCTAAAAAAACAGACACGATTGACGTTTTAAAAGTCAAAAATCAACTTTATTGGTGTTTCCGGGTTGATCTCCAGTTTTTAATTTCTTAAAACAACACATCAGAATTAGTTTTAAAACAAATTTTGCTGATTATTTTACAAACTTCGTCATCCTACCTAATGTGTATTCTTTTTTCTAGTGTTGTTATTTTAATTTTATTCCTTAACCTTATTGTTTGTGAGAATGCTTCTACTTTAACTGGCATCCCTAACCTCTGAATACACGACTTTTAAATCAGAAAAAACTAATAATTAATTATTAAAGATGTCTGACCATATATTTTAAGAAATTACACCTTTGAGATGAGATTTATATAGACAAAAAATGGATGGACATATAAAATAGAGTACAAAAAGGGTGTTTAAAAATATTGAAAAATAAAAATATTTATGCAAAAGGGGTCATTTGACATATAATTTCCTTCTGAGAAATCTGAAAATTTGTAAAAAATATGATGTATTTGGTTAAATTTCAATTAATCGGAACTACAACTGTGATGTTTTCACTGCTGGTCATTATGTATAATAAAAACATAGTCTTTTTCCTACGTATTAAATATTTTTGGGGTATATAGCTTCAATAAAAAAAGGATAAAAAATATAAGGGGATTTAACTCTTTTTATATACATATTAGAAATTGTAATATGATTCATTTGTCAATTTTATAAAAAGAAGTTACACTTCAAAGAAAATGTACGAAGTTGACTTTATTCCAAATATCTGATTCTTTTATAAAACCCTTACAAATCAATACACACACATTACATTGAAATATCTTTTTTTTCTCTTTAAATAACTTGACAAAAAGTGAACAACATAAAATGTTCAATAAAAGCAAGCATTTTCATATTTTTAGCAGCAACTAAGCAAGATGATATTATTTTAGCATAGAAAATCACATTTGAATACTCTAGACGGGTCAGTCTGCAACATGTGGCTTCAGGTCACAAATAGTCGCAGTGGCTATTTTTTGTGGCCTCATAAAATAGTTAATTAGTAATTGATTCATCTAAATTCATTTCATGGAAACTTTAAAAAAAAATTTAATTGCTCCTATACTATGATTAAAAAAAAAATTTAACTGTACTCGCAAACTTGCTTATTCCCTGTTGGGGCAAAAGATATTATAGCCTGTTAGACTTGTGGTAGTATTCTTTCTACGTTAGTAGGAGAAGCACGTTTAAAAAAACTGTTTGAATAAAAAGAAGACATAAAAAAGTATACATAGCAACAATGAACTATTTTGAATATGGTAAAAATGTATCAAGTAGACTCACAGACTAGCTTTTATATCAGGAAAAAGGGCAAACTTATAGCGATAAAATTCTAATCTGAGAATAAAGAATAAAAGCAGTGAATTGATTAAGTGTAAATTTAGTTATGAAATATAGTTCTCTTTCACTATCAGATGGTACTATCACCGAAAGACAACATGAATTTAAAGTTTATCTTAAAAACACAAGGTTCTGATTTTACAAAATTGTGATAACTATTTTTCCATTGCTGTTGATGTATTGACTGATTAAACAAATTCTCGTCAGTTTCTATATTTTGTATTTTTGATTGCTAAAGACCCTTCCTGTCATGAAGATTTATTGGTCGTAGAAAACTAGCATGTGGAACACAAGCGATTATTTATAGAAAGACTTTACAGAAATATGAAGATCGTCAAAATTTAATCAAAATAAGTTAGTAAGCATTTGTACTTATGGGTACCAGAAATGAAAAGAAAACGAGAAAATTCATTACACTGCTAAAAAAAGAGAATACTCATCATAAAAATCCGTTTCTATTATATTGTATTTTACATCAACAAAATCCTCGTGCTAATACTACTCATTATAATGATACCATTGAGTATGTAGTTAAAATCGTAAATTTGATCAGAACAAGCGCAAATAGGCATCTTCAGTGGAGGAATTTTTTGATTCTATATAATCAAACCAGCTGTTATGATCTTCCATAATATTCCCTAAGCCGTTGGCTCTTGAAAAGGAGTATGTTAACAAAATCCCTTAAGCTTTAAGAACACATTTTATCCTTTAAAAGTCTAGAAGATCTACCCTGTCGATTTGAAGATGAATAGTAAAGTCGCAACCTTGCTTATTTATGGGATATTACACATAAACTGAATGAGCTCAATTTTTCCTACAAGAAAAGAATAAAAATGTGCTTTTTATGTGTAAAAATATAAATTCTTGATGGAAAAAATTTCTATTTATAGAGATTTTATTTCTGTGTGAAACGTTGAAGCTATACATTTTATACAATTGCGTAAGATCCCTATACTTCAGAATATTACGGAAATAGCGGAGATGAAAGCATATCCAAAAGTATTAGGATCACTGATAATTGAATATGAAGAAAGATGTAAAATTTCGAAAGACATTTTCTTAGATGCAGCTCGTTTTTGAACTATATCTTGTGAATATAATGCAGGTACTCAGTGAGCTTCAAATAGAGCTATTAGATGAGCAGAGAATGATATTACTAAATCACTCTAATAAAATAAGGAAAATCCTTTATAATATTATAAAATGTAATGGATTATCCTAAATTACAACAGAATGCACGTCGCAGATTGACATGTGCCTACCTTTTCTCACCTATCTTATAATGAAAACCAACAGCGAACCAAATTTACAGATATCCATTAAGTAGATCAATTAAGATTTAAAGTAGGTTAATTTGTGCCTGAATATGAACTATGTGTAAAAGAAAGCAATATCGAAAATCACATTATATTAAATGCTCTTAGAAAATTTCTTATATTTTTTATATATTAAAACAATTTTTATATGTTTTTTAATTAAGAAATCTTATGTGTTGCCTCACCACCATCTCCAAAACAAGAAAGTGGTCTTACGTGCCAAAAATATACAACCCCATGCTAGACTATACAACATGTAAAGTAAATACTATTAAATGATCCTCTTATAAAAAATGATGCATGGGAAGTATTTATGGTGGTAGCTTCTATTTTGATAAATAGGAATAATTTAATAGATGGTTTGCATATCTCTTATAATAAATCAAAGAAATCTTCCCATAAAACAATATGAAATGTTTTACATAATAAAAAAAATATATTATTCAATCGTGAATATTATAATAATATTCCACTTAGTACACTGAAAATCATATTCACTCCAAATGAATTGAATTTTTTCCTAATACGAATATTCAAAGTCAGAAAAAGATATATATGTAAGATTATAATTAATTTATAATTTGAAAAAAAATATAGATAAGGCATAAAATACTAACAAAAAATAACAGAAAATCTTTGGTATTGTTATAAATTTAGAAGAAAAAAGGTTTTTATATTATTTTTAGTACACATTTTACAGTTGCGCCGCAAAAGAATTGTTATAATCTTTATAAGTTATTGTTAAAGTGTAACGACCAATCATGTTAATTTTAAAATAATGAAATGAACGCATGTAGAGGCTACAGATGAGTTGTTCTAATATATAAATTGGAAAGTATTGGCGTATATTCAGATAAAACAATTGCAATTAAGTACAATAATTTCATAATAATATTAATAGATGAAATATCAATGTAAAATAAAATTTTGTGAATACAAATAAAAGGAGTTATAAGAATCTTGAATTTCAATAGTAGATCTTAAGAAAAAATTAAATTTAGTAAAGTATGATTTCATGCAGACTTCTAACATAGTTTAAGAGACAATAACAGTAATATTTTATAAGAACGCAGTAATTTCATATCTATAGCATTATTTCAAGAAAATTATATATAATTAAAACTTCATATCAAGAGACAATCACGTGCAATACCTTTGACCTAATACCATTAAAATTGTGCAATAGAATAGACAAAAAACAATTTGACGTACATCGAAATCCGAAAATAAACAATAACCCCTATAATTCATGTATCGAATAATAAAATATGTGATCATATATATTGGTTGTGTAAAACCTATTTAAAAACAAAAAAAATGACTCTTTAAATAAAATCAACAGACTTTTATTTAATAAATAGATGGTAGTAAAGAAAATTTCCTTGATGCGAGCTCTACTGCCCCAAATATATAAAAAAGTAGATAGAACTTCTCAATAGATAAAAAGCATCTAGTATGTCTTTTTAAAAAGATTCAAAGGACTTAACTATATAGATTTGGATATTAAATATATATTAAAAAAGAATTTAACTGTTTCGCAGAATAATATATATTTTAATGCAGCATAAATATTCAAATTTTGTAATCTATTGATTGCCAGCAAAAAAAAATCAAGATATCCACCTACGAATTCTGATTGTATTATTTAGAATATGATTTCCCTTTTTTATAAATAAGAAAAATTTTTTCATTATACTTGCCTTTTTAGTATGTTTAAATAGCCTAAAGTTAAATTATAAAAATTTGAGAAAATCACAAATGCTATTATATAAAATTGAACAACCATGTTCAGATTTAAAAATAAAAGAGTGCAATTAGGCTAAGAATAAATTAACGAGAATTCAAAAAGCTCTAAAAATTAACTGCATACGAAATTAGTAAAACAAATATGTATATCAAATATATTTTTGAGTTGATGTGTATCAGTAACTAGTGTAAAATAAATATTTTACAATAGACGGTTTTTTATAGTCTAAATCTGATACAAGGATGTTTTCTACGGATTTTTTTAACAAGAACAAAAAATGTTTTCAATGATTATCTAGTAAGATCATAAACATTTTCCCTAGAATCTTTAAAGAAATTATTGAAGTCTAATCCTTCTCATGCATGACATCATAAAACAACCATATCGGTAATTAATACCGTCTAGCTGCAAATAATACACAAAAAACTATTTTCGAAAATTAGTAAAAGATAGATTTTGGGTTTAAACATAGACTTAATCGATTTTTTTTTAAAAACTTTTTTCAATTATCGATAACTTTAGCAAGTAATCAAAGTCTGTAACGGTATGATGATCATGTTTGCTGGGGTAACAATACTGGCGTATTAAACACCTAATATCATTTCTCGTAAGATATTCTTTTACCACCTTCATTAATTCGATTATATTTAATAACTAAAAATAACACCTGGGATTGTTTATGGGTATATAAAACCAATAAACATCATAATTGACATGTTAAGATAAAATAGACGATTTCTATGAAAGTTGTTAAACTGTATTATAACATATAAAAGAACTTGAACCACACAGAAGAGATATAGGTAAGTATACAGAGTAGCAGTAGAATATTTTTTTTGGGTCGAAACGTATGAACAAATATATTCCCTCAGTATATTGACTATTATCTTCAACATATGATTATATTCACGCCACTATACGAGCTACAAGAAATTCTGAGGGTCTATACATATAGATGCAGAAGTTCAGTATTTATTCCAGTAATAAGGGAATTGGCAAATGATGAAGATATAAACATGCATAAAATAATAAATTTACTAGATCTTTTTTCCTTTATAAAATGTTTAATATTAACATACTAGGTAAAAAAGATATAAATGCCTTAAATTAGATCACTAAACGTTTTTTTTGTAATGGTTAGTTTAGATAGTCCCAGTATAGATAGTTATTAAAAGTACAATATTATATTTATAGAGTTGATACACTTTTGGAGCCGTTTTACTATAGACTGCTTAGAATAGCATAGTATACAGATTTATATACAATTTAACATATAAATGGGGCTTGAATTCTTCTAAAAACACAGTCAAAAAGTTCATAATCATTCTATTCACGTACATTTTCTGCATAGATGTAAATTTACAAATAAACTATTATTATTTTTGTAATTTGACATCACCACTAAATTAAAATTCTGCTTTACGATTTTTTTAAGATAAAATGTTATAGACAAAGTTTTTGCACATATTGTACATAAAATTGTAATTTAATTTATTTTTAAATAAAAAGATGTTATTTTCTACCATAATTTCTAGAGTCAGAAATGAATAAGTAAATGCATTTCTTGCTCTTGTACTGGTTTTCAGTATTAGAAATGTAATTTTTTTGATATAAGTCAGATTTTATCTATTAGAAATGCAAGGTTACATATGCAGCCTTTTTATCATCTTCATTAGTAAATTGTTTAAACATTATTATATACTTAATTTTTACAGGTTGGTTAAAGTTTTCATAGAAAATTAAATTAGAAAATCCACTTTTGGAGTATATAGTTTTTACAATTGAGGAGGCATATTTGAAGAATCTGAAAAAGAAAAGTATGCTTACGATATATACCAAATAAACCTTGCACAAACACTATTTATGTTTTTATAAATTCTAAAGATTCATTAGAGTGCGCAAACAACAATAAACTACTTTTTTAAATTTCCTCGTGATTAATTATTCTTGATAATTGAAAAATGGGAACGATTCAATGTTTCAAGAAAAACAAAAACAATGTATCCTACTAATTAAAAAAAGAAGTAATTATTTTGAAATTAGTATAAAAATTTTTAGAAGGTTTTCCAAATCGGTAAAAATATACAATCTCTAGATTTGAAATATATTTAAAAGAAAATTATAATATTTCATTTTTTTAGGTTTTTATTGTTATACGCTTTTCATGTAGTTTCAATAAATTTTGATCCAAAAATTAATAAAAATTTTACTGTCTAGCCGATTTTAAAGCTTTTACATCACAATTTTACTGTTAAAAGTCGCGATTATAATCTTACATTAATGTAAATTGTAACAAAAAACAACGCATATATAGATGGTTTTATCTACAGTCTATAATTTATTAGTTAAAAAGATTTTTTCTTTAATACAAGTGGACTTAAGTGAGAAAAAACCGTCATTACTATTATTTCTTTATATTAAGTGGTTTTCAATTTTAATAGTATATATTATTGTAAAAAATATTAATTTACTGCAATTTTTCGACTATCTTAGATGACTAATTTGCACTAAATGTCAATCAATCATAGAACATATATGGAAAGGATCTTTTTGAGTGACCGCATTTCCTTATTTAGACATCAATCAAGCTGTCACCCAAAAAAAATTAAAAGTATTTATATAAACATTTACATGTTCTTTAGATGAATTTCTTAAGCATGTTTTTATATTTACCATTATTTTTAAACGCTGAATTGCAAGAAGTTGGCCTCAATAACCCATTGATTGTTAAAAAAAACCTTGATGCCCATGAAGATTGTGAAATTTTAATTTTCTCTACTAAAAATAAAAATCTCTTGTACGAACACATCATTGAGAGAAAGCTGCATTGTAGTCTAGTAAAAACATTTGTCTTACACATCCATAATTATGGCGAAAAATATGCAGATCAAATTTCAAAAGCTGCAAAGCAAATTCAAATTCATGATAACAAAGATATCTATTTACAAAATGATATTAATTTAATAGCCTTTCAAATGAGCTTTAAGTCAAAAAAACAGGTAGAAAATGATTTTAAACTAAAATGCAATGAAAAAGAGTGTTTTTCAAAAAATGATAATACATTTCAATGCAAAGAATCTAGATCCTTACTTTTGAAACCCCACTATAATATGAAAAAGTGTAAATATAAAATCGCTTATAAGTTGAGCAAGAATTATTTTAAAGATTTGGCAAAAAAAATGTTTAAAATAATAATCGGAAATGCTTACAAATCTAAAAGGATATACCATAAATTCATATCAAGTCCTTTTAGTTTTGACTGCATGATTTCGAAAGATAAAAATGTTGCGTTAAAAATATTTTGCAAATGTAAGGCAAAGGGACATATTATGCTTGATTCCAATGAAGATACAGAAAATGAAAGTTGTAATTATTATTTGTTATATTTTCGGCATTCTCTTGCATGTATATTGGAGTTTTTGATGAACTGTGAAAACAAGATTTTTAGAGACAGAATAATTTTAGAATCAGATTTTTACATTAATCATTTATTATCATTATCTAAAATAGAAGAAAAAAATGCAATAAGAAATTTAAAGTTTATTTTTATTGACCCGCGAATTGGAAAAACAATTCTTGATACTATGCATGATGAAATAATCCCTAGAGAGTCTACGATTTTTTGTTATCTTTATATGTCGAATGTGGATTTTTTAGGCATTTTTTTTGATCTGTGCATAGATATTTTAAAAAATATAACGGATGAAATTAGTACTGAGGAATATCGTTTAAATGTATTTAAATCTTTTCATAGTCAATTTATTATGCATATTAGAAGAATGTTTGAAATCAGCCATGAAAATAGTTTATCAAAAGAAAAACTTACTAAAATCTTACAAAAGTGTTCATTTACTAAGGTCGTGATTGGAGATACAATAATCGATGATTTAAATTATGCACATTTTAAATTGAGCCTTATTTCCGATCTAGATAAATACATACACGAAAAAATGACAAAAGAAAAGTTTTTTTGTCATTTAAAATGCAACGTAAATATTCAATTTAAATTTGAACGCAACATAAAAAAATTTGAAACCGATACAATGCCTGCGAATAGTTTAAATCTGTAAGAATGATCCAGCGTCCAGAAATTTCCTATTTATTTATAGAAGTAAAAATAAAAAGCCTAAATTTACAGAGAATTCTAAAATAAATTGATAAATTACGAATAAATGTAAGTAAAAAATTGAGTCGTATTGAAATCTCAAATATGTTTCTGTAAGAAAGTAAACTGAATATATTATTCAAAAAAAAATAAATTACTAAAAATCAATAAACAAATAAAATCCTATAAAAAATATATTATTTTCTTAAAGTATCAATATATTTCTTTCTAATATCGTCGAAAAGGCGGAGATAAGATAAAGATAATCATCAGGCACACATTAAACGTAACTCAAACGGGAAATATAAAAATTTCATAAGGAGGAAATCAAATTGGTTTGCAATAGGTTTTAAATTTAGTATCAAATATTTTTGATGCATAAATACAAAATAAGAGGTAAGTCAGTTTAAAAAGATTAAATTTAAAGTAATGCAAAAGATGAGAAAAAAATTTGAATCTGAATTTGCCAAAATTTTTTAGAATTTCAGAAAAATCAAAGCAAGATTAAAAAAATATATAGAAATTTAGTTCGATAATTACAGAACAAAATTATACACATGAAACTATTGCAATTACATAAAATCACCAATTATTCACAAAATGGATGTATAAAAAAATCCAAAACTTCTGCTAAAAAGCATTATTTGCGGCATAAATAAGTAATTTTTGTTATCACTTATAAAAATAAAGACAAGAGGTTATATATTTCAAAAAAAGTTATGCAGAAAACGGTGATATTATAATGTTTTTCCGACAAAAAAAGGTGTATTCGAATGAAAGTGACTTAACTGATTCTTAGATACTTTTAAAATCTTTTTAAAAAATTTTGGTGCGGTAAATGCGAAATCAATTTGCGAAAAGCGGTTTAGAGCATGAAATAACATATATACAAAAAAGTAGATACTTTATCGTCAAAAATTATTTTT
The DNA here is from genome assembly GCF_057557595.1 of Rhyacophila brunnea. Lineage (NCBI taxonomy): Eukaryota > Metazoa > Arthropoda > Insecta > Trichoptera > Rhyacophilidae > Rhyacophila > Rhyacophila brunnea. Next base: position 19,969 of record NW_028232883.1, on the reverse strand, counting down.
TAAAAAAAAAGTAATCTTTCGTATTTAGAATCCTTTCTTTTAGCTAAAGAAATTAATTTCGATGTTAATAGCGGTTTTTACATGCTATTCACAGCACGATCGTGATAGTTATCGTGTGAAATCGATTTTAAAAATCTATTGATGTGTGCTTACAAAGAGCGAACCACTCTAATACAATTTTTTACGTTCTAGTCGTAAAATTAGTCCTTATTTATGGAAACAAAGCAAAATTGATAAATATACCTTTTTTTCTAATTAAAAATAAAGAAACACCCCGTCGATTACCGAGTAAAAAGAAATATTTCGAAGTTTAAAAAATTTATAAAATATAATTTGGCTCAAAATGTTATTTAAATTAAATTTTTTTGTTTGAATTATTAAACATTAGCAGCGCCAAATAATGGCAAAATTAAAAAAAATTAAGATTCTAATTGAATATACTTTTGCCTTCATTTTTTACTGTTATAATTTTAGAAAGTTCGCTTTATATTACTAGGAACCATTGCTTAACTGCTGCGTCACTCTGTAAGACTCTCCCAGCACTTTTTGTCACCCGTTATCATCATGAATTAAGCCCTTTCTCATTGGCGGCAATCATTATGTGGGATGAATTCAATTCTGTCTTTTATTCATCGCTAAGGTATACAAGCATAACCACACTCTACACATACCATATAACCTTGCTATACGGTGTGGGATCCTTTTTCAATACTGGAGGCACAGTTTAACGGCTTACACAAAAACCACCTATTTCTCATGGCTTTTCAATGCTTTATCATTTATCTTTTATTGTTTACTGGCCATCCCCTTTTGCTATTTTTCTTTAGAGTAAATTCGTTGAAAATTAGTGGGGCGGGTGGAACCCGCAACACCTCACTAGACTCTGACTTTTAAACCACTCAACCATACTACCTCAATATTTAAATTATATCATTATTTATATTTATTATATATAAATTTAGATATACTTTTCTATTGTTACATAGAATTCATATACATACATGGAAAGCAGAAGATTATTTTCTTGCATGATGTATCAAAGAAATATAATACATTTATTGTAGATATTTTTTGGGTCTGATTACATTTTAATTTTAATATCGCTATTTTTTTGATTAAAAAGACTCATCTGAATAAAAAATATGAAAACTGCTTCTGCATGCAAAAACCATGTATACAATTTATCTTTAGCCTTTACTTTTTTGCGCCTTCTTTATTAGTTAAACTGCTGCAAAAATGCATATTTATTACACTAGAAAGTCATTATAAAATTACTCTTGTCTTAAAAAAGGTTTTAACATGGATTTTTTCGTTTTTATACGTCTCTAAACAATTGATCTTTATAATTTACCATTTAAAATAAAGAATATAATTTTTATTTCTTTTGTTATAAATTTTGCCTTGACTCAAGGAAAATAAAATCTATATATATGTGGTTTTTTTTCAATATTATTTCTTTCGATTTTGTATTTTATATTGCTGTCATTTTTAGATTTATATTCTAAATAAAAGGAAAATATTGCATTAAAATTTGTAGGACTATACTAAAAGGTATAACCTCTTTTAATTAAAAGTAGCTTACTGTAATATTTTCGTAATTTTAAATGCAGAAAAAGTATAATAGAAAGAGCCTATATTTTTAAAATATGAGCTATATTGATTAAGAAATAACACATACCGAATTTACTTTATCTTGTATCCTTTGCATAAAACAAAATATTTAACCTCTAATTACGAAAAATGTTATGTTTTTTATTATTACAAAAAACTGGTATTTTCACTTGTTTTTTATATAAAGCAGAGTTGCTGTTGGCATTTACAAAACTATCTATCCACTTACTACTTACTTTCAATATTTAAGGTGAAATTAGGAATAAAAAAATGTTGTTATAAAATTATACCTGTAGATTTCAATTCTTATAGTATGTAGTTTTTATATTTTTTTTTGAATTCTAAAAGATATTGTAAATTGTAATCGAAATGATGTCGATTTTTTTACGATACTTTTACATTTTATATAGTATTTTTAAAAGGATTTTTGTTTACTTATTAATGTCTTGAAATATCTGGTAAATTATAATAAAATTGTATTATTTTTTTATATTATATATAAGCTTTTATAAAATTTATAGAGCATTGTGAGTATAGTATCTTTTATTCAAATATTTTACCCTAAAACACGTACAAAGCGAAAAAACTATAATTATAAAAAAAAACATCTATCTATAGCATAAAATGCTTTTTTTTTACATAATTTGACAATTTAAAGAAAGATCCTTTGGTTCAGATTTATACAATTCATATTTGTAATTTTTTTATTAAATAATCTGCCGTCTATTTTTGATATTACATGTATTTATATTTTCGCCTTTAAAGCAAAACCACTATCTATCAATTTAATTGAAACCATTTGTAAAGACAAGAACATTTTGAATGAAATATTTTTCTGTTAAATATTTGCACTTAACACGCTATATTTACGCTATTTATGTTATATTACGGTACTTATTTTATATGAGATCAGTTTTTGAAAAACAAACGTCGTTTCTTATGATTAAGTGTAGAATATAACTCATAATACAGTAAACATTCACATTTTTTTTATGCAGGAAAATATAATGTGAAAGCATATATTCATATTCTTTTATCTTTAATATCACGATAGATAGCTAATTTTTGACCATAATAAACCCCCTAAGAAACAAACCCAAAGGAAATATAATTTTATTCTTCAAAACACGACTTTGAATCTAAAATCATATGTTTTTATACCATCTGTATGCTTTAAACATGTTTTTTTTTAAAAAAAGAATCTTAAACTTTTTTTTATATATGTTTTTTGCATAGCTTATATATAATTTTAGAAAATACAAACACGTGTTGACGTTTAAGTGATTAGAGTTTTATTTTTCATCTTTAGGACATTAATTTTTAGATTTATCTATACAATGACATCATGTGCTGTTTAAAATTTATAAATTTTAAAATCATAAAAATTGATATTTGCACGCATTTAAATTTTAAAAAGTCACATTCAAATCTAAAATAACGTAGGATATCTTTACTTTACTAAAATCTGGTGTCTACGATATTTATTTATGTTCAAGTTAAATTTTTTGAACTTTTGTTAACTCAAATTATGTTTATACTTCATTCTTGAACCAAAGCTGTAATTTTTATAATTTTACTAATTATGCTTGCTAAACTATGGTTCCAAACTTAGATTGTTATAAGTGCGCGCGAATTTTAGATTGACTCATTATTTTTAGACTAGCTTATATATAAAATTTTTTATTCTATATGAATCAAAAAAGCGAAAATACTAGACAGATAAGTGATAGACAATATATTGCTTATATTAGGTCGGGGCTAATAATAGATTTAAACCTCTTATTGTAAAAAAAGAAGTGGATTTAATCGTGTTTTTATAATGCAGTCTTTAAATTCTTATTAAAAATATTATTCGTAATTTATGGCACCTTTAGTAAACTACTATCCTCGATAGTTCGGCAGTTAAAATATATCCATTTTTAGTGAATTCGGCCGGATTTTTTAAATAAAATTAAGCTTCTTTTCGCATGCGAAGAGAAATTCGTGTATTTTTGTAATAATTACAAAATAACAGTAATATATGTAAAATCATATTGTCATTTATATAATTTGTTGCTGAAATATGTGAATAACGTGTATAATTGCACAAAATTTCGTTGAGGAAAAGGTGTAGATGATTTGAAAAAATAAATTATAATTATTATCTTAAAAATTAAATTTTCGACATAAATTTGAATAGAATATTATATAGAAAAAAATAAATGTATAGTATTATAACCTTGAAAATGTTGAATTTTATTCGAATATTTTAAAAATCATTGCATTTCATATAAATTGTTAATCGCTAACCAAATAAAATTGGAGTTTTGAAACAATGTTTGATATTGCAAAATAATAGGAGTTTTTGATTGTCTTACAGATTTTGGGTTGCAAGAAGTGATAATGGAATGTATTTTGTAATATAAATGTATGCATGATTTAAAGCCACACTTTAATATAATATTCATTCCAAAAAAAACCAATAATTTATCTCTAAATAAGCGACTTTTATTTTTTTTCCGTTTAATTATTATATGATATTCGAGATGAAAAGATTTAATCGCAAAGTTGTATCATTAAAATTTATTTTTCTGAATATACGAATGGTATTTTGATCTATGTTGTAAAAAATTTTTAAATTAAAGGAAATTATGTGTATAGTTATTATTGGTGTTTATTATTTTAAATTTACTACTCTAGAAAAACACATAGTCAAGGTTTAAAATAAAAAAATGCAAAAATACTATAATACAACAAATATACACAAACTATTTTGTTTCGTATGTATGCATGCTACCGATATTCATAATGTATGATATTGTCGATTTCGAGATAATATTGTAAAATTTCATTTTTAATGGAAATAAATATAAATATCAAATCCAGATCATACAAAAAATAGAAGGTTTTTATGTGAATTTTAAATAGAACTGGTTTGAAAAAACAAAAATTTGTTGAAATTTAACACAATAATACAATTCAAACTGCTAATATATAGATCTCGGTCATTTTTATCTCATCTTTTAGCAAATCAGATATTGTGAAATATAAAATATATAAACATTTCCCCATATATAGAGTGGTTTTTGTCATATTAAATCTATAGATAAGGAAACGAACCTCTAACCCCTAATAGTTCTCATATACTATTATAAATTCGCTTAAATAAGGTATTAAACTGAAGAAGTTTGAGATGTTCACGATAAATACAATATATATTATAAAAAAAATACGGTACAATTTGGGAAAATGTTTACTAGACAGAAAATTCTTATCATGCTTTTCTATTTTTGCTATCTTTGATGACTAATATACTATATTTTGATGCTTGCATAATTACTTCCACATTTAATATTAGACAATAGAGCAACAATACTATAAATAATGTGTCTAATCTAATTACTGATTTCGAGGTTGCCTTATTTCGCTGTGATTTTTAAATTACCCTTTATTACTATTGACTCAAAAATTTATTGGTCATAAATTCTGTAATATATACGGCATAGCTGTTATGAAGATTAGAATATAAAAATCTTACTATAAACTCGTTCTAGGGTGTAATTTAAACACACTGTTGAATTTACTATATAAAATAAATATAAAATAACCCTTAATAAAAACCTTTATATATTTAATTGCAACAAAAAATTGATTCATCATGTTCAATACATTGGATTTCAGTTTTTTTCTACATTCACTTATATAAAAATTTTTCAGAGTGGAACATAGAACGGCTAAAATTGCTCTTCGATTAAACATAAATGTTCTTAATGTCTTTTTTTCGTATATACTTTCTAGTGTTATCTTTATGAAATAGTTTTCTAAAAAAAAGAAAACCTTTTCTGTTAGAATAAGCATTCGTTGTATAAAATTAAAAAACACAAGCTCTCTATATTATTAAATTTATTTAGTGGCTATCTATTTACTAAAACCAGAAGATATATAAAATAGGAAACTAAATTTTCAAAAAAAGATTCATTCGAAATTCTTAATTTTATAAAAATAAACACATATGGTAGAAATATATATACACTCACTCATTTTATAAAAAAGATGCGCTGTAAACTGCTTTTTTACAGCCCACATGATTATTAAAAAATGCATTGAAACTTAATATCTAATCGTTCAACAGTAAAAATTATAATCTGTCATTCTGTTATGTTATATTTCTTAAATCATTGATTTATCGGTTTTTTAAGTGTTTTATGATTTACAAAATACAATTTTTTTTGACATTATCTGATTATGTAAAAATTAATGTTAATATACCGATTATTTTAAGTATTTAACTTGAAAATTAACACTGTCCCTGATGCATGTTGATTTTTTCATTCTTAAACCCATATTACAATTAGGATATATATGGCTATCATAGATGTAAAATTTAAAATTGATAAAACTATGCAAAACCATCTAAATTTTATATCGAAATAAATATTTTATTTACTAAAAAATTATCAGTCTCTTATTCAAGATCATATATCTTAAAATTTATATTTTATTATCTTTTGTTCTTGCACCTAAATAAACATATATCTTCATTTTTGATTAAGTTCCTTCTATTAAAATAGTATGTACTTGAGTTTCGCAATCTTGAAAATTCTTCGTGTGATGTAATGTTTGATGCCCAACAAATTCCTTTTTAAATTAGCTATACCATTTTCAACAATAAAAATAATCATTGACTCTCCATATATTAATTATAGATTATTAAATAATTTATAAGGCATAATTGATTTAAACTTTTTATAAACAAAAGCTAACTCCTCCGAAACGCTGAATAATGCCAAATACCAATGCAAAATCAACAGAATATTTTTTATCAAATTTAATATTTTCAAATTTAATACACATATTTCTGATGTCGAACCGTTCACACCAGATTCATCGTGGTATCTTGCTATGTAAATTCGTAATACCTTCTTTTGATAGTTTTACTATTCATATTGGAAATATATGTTGTTAAATTGAAAGATGATTTTTAAATCTATAACTCCTGCATCCAAAATTTATTTATTTTATTCAGTTCAATTTTATTAAATAGAGTATTTTACTACTATTAATATTCAAGACCACATAACTATTTAAAAAAAAACCTTTTTTTAGTCTTTGTCATAAATTCAGATTTTTATGCTGCATATATTGCACTTTTTACTCTTTCTTTGTATAAATCATTAATAATCATTTTTCGTATGGTTATACTCAGTTTTGCTTAGTGCATTTATAGAGCAAGAACAAAGGTATTTTTGTCATAGCCGAAAATGAAACAGATTCACACATGATCTTATAATAGAACATGACTTTGGATCAACATCATGTTTAAAAACTTTTGAAATTCTATTTACAACAAAAAAACTCTTTTATTCGACTAAAGAATACATACACTCGAATGATAAGCATTAATATAAATGACTATTTTATTCGGATTCATATATGTTGTATTATTATTTTTAACGTTAATAATGATACTAGCATGCTATTGATGTTAAAGCACGATTAATTTGGGCAAATTAAAGTTATTTGGGCAATAATAAGAAATTTGTATATTTTTCACAATATTTTGTGTTAAAGGAGTATTAAAGATTATAATACAAATTTTTTGCTTTAATTTAATTAGCCAAATTTATACAATGTTCAATAGAAATTTTTTCTTTTTTATTGCACGTATTTATGCTTTAAAAAAATCGAAAATATATGAAGGCATTTAAAAATTATAGTTACTTTAGCAGCTCAGACTTTGTGATTTCTAAACACCGAAATTTAATCACATAGACAAATTTTTTTGTTTTGAGTATAAAGGGCCTATTAATTCTAATAAAATGAAAGTTTAAGCTCAAGGTAAAAAATTTAAAATACTTTTCCATAATAAAAAAAAGGTTGGAAGGGAATAGAATCTAAAAGATATTGCTTACTTATTTGAACATTTCAACACGTAAAGAAGTTGCTCATAGTAAATGGAAATCGATCTGTTGTGCTACGCAATTTTTTAAAAATTTCTTAGCTCAAAAACAATAAATTTTATGGCTATTTACATTATCAAATTACCTACTATCATAAGTAGCTTCTTATTTTAAATATAAAGAGATTAGTATTTCCATCAAATATCTAAACTAGATGTAGTATTATGTGATTTTTTTTGGTACAAATATAATCTTCTTGAGTATAATATTTAAATTAAACATTTGCAATTGATCAGCACAAAAAAAGCTATTGTAAATTTACTTTTTTTTGCGTCTTTATTATATCATTAATAAGAATGTCTATTATTATAGAATCATTGCTTAACTGATGCACCTCTTTGTATGAATATATAAAGTGCTTTTTTCATATATATTAGCGTGGATAAAACACAATATAAAATTCGAAGTTCATTTATGGATGAAATGTGATTCACGTCTACTGTTTGTCGCTGAAGTAATATTTAGCAACAATAATCTACACGTGCCTATACCTTTGTTAGATGATGTATTTCTCTTACTTATACCGGCATAAACTTCGCAGAATTATAAAAAAAATTACTATGTTTTCCTGGATTAAATTTGTTTTTTATTTCTGATAAAATAAAATCAAAAGAATCCTTGAATATAATCTTTTTAGTTGAATTTAATTTTTTAGAGGTGTTTGGCTATAAAATCTACGACAGCCAATCTATGCGCTACACATGAAAAAACTTCTTCAGAATACTTTATTTAAGAGAAAATTGTTAATAATTTTGAATTATGATTCTCTTTACAAATCTAATCTCTTACAAGTAGAATTTTTGGACTCAAGTTAGAGTAAAACTCTACACAGAAACAACGGATAGAAAGAAAAAACTTATATTTAAATCTCTCTGAATTTGAATATGCATTAAAAATATTGTTCAAGACAATAAATAAATGTATTTTGCAACAAATATTTTTTATAGAATAATAACAATTTTTGATTTTGTAAATTTATAGATCTGAAGATCAAATAAACCAAAAAAATATGTAAAAAATCACAAATAAAAATTTTATCTGGGTTCTAACACATAGACTAGGTATTTTTAAATTATATATTTTATTTGTACTCTTTCATATGTAAATCTAGGTATGTCAATTTTTTTAAAATAATCGTATGAAATTTTAAAAAATTATAAATTTCATTTAGCTTGTCATTTTATACTATAAATACTGATGACCGGTTTTTTTTTTTGAAAATTGTATTTAAAAATGTTTTTTATGCATAAAATATACACTCTAATATTTTTTATTTATAAGAAGTATAATATTAGGTGCTCCTATTAAAAATAATTTTTATAATTTTTTCATGATATAAAATCCTTCATTTATTTATGTAGCTCATCCAAAATTGTGTCACTATTATACTGTGGGAAAATTCAATTTCAAATCGAAAAATGATTGCATAAAATAATTTTCTGGCTCTTCTTTTTTTAGAGAAAAATGCTGCTATTTTATTGAAATAACACGTCTTTGCATTTTTATTGCTGAACTGAATATACAAATAATGCAGGAATTCAAATAGATGTTTTATTTTTTTTGATTCATTTAAATTAAAATATGCGGTTTTCTTGGTGGCGTAAACACTTGAAAAAAATAAATCAAATAAATATTGATGGTTTGTGCAGTCATATTTGATTTTAGGTTATAATAGACCCTTTTAATATATTCATACGCGTTAACGTGTATTTTTAGCTATGACAGGCGCATCTATTTTTTCCATTAAAGACTTGTTTTTCAAATTCGACTTTTAATGATTAGATCATAAAGGCGCATAAAATTATTCCCCTATTTTTATGTTTTTAAAATCATGTGAATCTTTTAGCTAATTATTTTTATAAGCTAGGCTAAAGTACAATGGTCTATGAATTTGAGAATTCTAATGTAAAAACATGGTGTTGTACGGGGTTATGCATTGCACTAAAAATTCTTTATAGTGTCTACTTTGACAATATATAGCTGGAAATTTCTACACATTGATTACACATGAATCAAGAAGTATTTTTAAGCCATAAAGTATTTTAGAAATACTTCGAGGACATGTACTAATACTTTACAATAAGATGTATATTTTACAAATAATAATACAAATACGTTTGTCTTTGGTTTCTTAAATTATTTTTAAATTAAAAAGGCATCTCTTCTGTTTATTTAATGACACAAGATCGAAGCGAAATGTTAACCGTATAATTTTCTATTTTTTTTACAAATATGATACAACTCATCTATATTTTTAAGTATTATGTTTATAATTAATCATCTTTTTTATTGAAAAATTCATGCTAAATCTTTATTTTTTTATTTCTTTTCTTAATGAACTTAAAAATAAAATATATATTATTAGCATTTAAATATTTACTCTGCAAAATTATATAAAATTGTTTGTTTTTTTAATAAACTTGTACAATAAGTTTCTTTTGATATTAATTTAAATCTACCTTTATAGATTCTATGTTAAAAGACTAGCTATTTAATTGATATTTACTTTGTGTTATTACAATAACATCTGGTTTAAATTTGAGACCTACGATTTACAATCTCTTGTGTTTAGTCTACATTTTTTTGCCTTTTTTGAATTTTTATATAATGACATAAAATAAATTCTAATATATGTAATAAAACCAATTTTATTATTTAAATTATCCAGACACATACAAAAGCCTCTTTTGAACTGACTGATACATATAAATTATGACCGTTCGAGTTTAGTATAATATTTTCTCGCTAATTTAAGATTTAAAGAGTTAAATTTTAAATTAAAAAATAGATAAAATAAGATTCTTATTTTTATTTATTTATGTAATAATATTAAAATTACGAATTTTTTAAGCATGAATCCAAATATAAGGTTGCTCGATGAAAAATTTTTATCCATAAAAAATGAATAGAACAAACTTTATTTTGGGACAACTTTATTTTATTTTTTCTTGTCTTATATATGTTAATAAAAGTATAATAAAACTGAAAATAATGGCAGAAATTATATTTTTTTTTATGTCTTATATAATGCAATAAAATACATAGAGAACCTAAAATGATGGTAGATTTATGTTTTTTTAGATCCAAAGAATTGGTGCAGAATCTGAAGAAAAATTCATTTTTGTTATCTTGTTGATGATACTTATGAAACTCTTATAGAAGTCATACTATTTAAAAAGCAGATTTTAATCTTCGGTGATAGTTCATATGCAACAAGTTGAAAACCTACATAAACCTTGTGACGTAGATTTTTTAGAAACCCAAAACAAACCTTAGCGGTATAATAGATCAGATAAAGTTTTATTTTGTAACATATTTAATAAAATATTTTTTGGGTGCTATATATCTAAAACCAAATTACTTAATAAGAATGGATAATCGTATAAGTAAAGTTATAGTAGAAGAATCCATAGATTCAGAACTTTAAAACCAAGGAAAGGCTAGCCAAAATGAAGAGATTCAGAAATGAGATATCGGCATTGTAATTCTATAAAATAAAATTATTTGTTGAATAGATAAATGATTACTTCATATAAGAACTATCACAAAGAAGAACCGAAAGTTTAAAATGGTTGAAGGAACAAAAGAGATCTAAAAAATATATTATACATATTTAAATAGTATACAAAAGCGCATGCGTGCTTATTATTTTAAGAGCAGAAAAAAACAAAATTTATGTCGGAATAAAAAAAAATAACAGTGTCGAAAACATATCCAATTCACAATAATATAATAATATAAAACACCAGATCGTACAGATGATTTATATTGAGCAAAAAAAGGCTCAAAAGAATGACAAAATGTGTTTTTATTTATAATATACATATTTTTGGCATGAAAGAAAAATCTCTGTACTATAGATCGAGATAATATACAGCAAGTAAAATTGCAGTTTGATGTATCATAAAAGTTGTCATGAATATAGACGGAGAGTAATGAAGTTGCTTGATATATATTACCCTGATCACCAATAAATTCAAATTCAAAAGATCAAAGAAATTATAGAACTTATACACAATAAAATTCAAATTTATAAGATCATAGAAATTATGAATAAACACTAAAAAAAATAAACCGAATTGAAAAGTCAAGAAAACTACATTATATAACACAGACATATAATATATATGATTTCCCATGTATTACTGTGCATGATATGAATTAAAGTTAATCTTATTTATAGAAATATTAATTACCTGGGCTTATAATCTGACTAGTACAGAAATAAAGCAACTGTATAATGATTATATTAATAAACACATGCTAATTTACTATTTAGATATACACAAGTGGGATATAACATTACTTAAATTTTTTATGAAAATATAAAAAAGCCGCAATAACAAGTATAGAATGCCAGTTAAGCAGAAATTTGTACATGAAAAATTAAAAAAGGCTTTAAATTAGATAAATGGTCTTCTATAAACATACCAAGTTATGGCGATAAAGTTTATTACGTATTAATTCCATTGTATTAATCTGATTTTTTAACCAAAATATAGTCTAATTTAAACGATATTATGCCCTCAAAACCAAGTTTTAGATGTTAAATCTTTCTTCTTTATTCACTTAGCTTGTTTTCTCTTATTTCTTACGTAAATGATCTATTTTATATAATAACACACCATATAAAAATCGAAGACTACATGGATCATATGTAAGTTGTAATCTTTATTTGATGACCAGAAAATGTTTCTTTTTTTTCAAAAAAAACACAATCTATATGTTTTATCATTTCTGAATATTCCTACAGCAATAAATTTAACTACTTATAATCCGCTTTATTTTATCATTCAACATAAGAAAGCATTAAAATTATAAGATAATGGAAGCAAATTTTATTTATATTATATTAATCCCCGGTGTAACTAGTTTTACTCCTCTTATATAATTACGAAATGTTTTTTTATTCCAAACTTAAAACTTGCCCATAGATATTATATTTAGTTAAATAGTATATTTAAAATCTTAAATAACCGAATTTATTTTTCAAGAATCACAACATAGTTTTTAGATAATTTATTGAATTTTTAGAGATCCAAAATAAAAGGGTCAAAAATAATAGGGAGAGGTTTTTATAGCACAGGCCTTTAAATATAATGAATCGAATTTAAACAAAATATTTCACCGACATTTGTTATTTTAACTACGATAATTTTAAATTAAATACATAAAAGAAAAATTGTTTATTTATAAGTTAGTTTAATATTAATTTTACCGTTTACAATTTTTATAAACTTGAAACCTTTAGCTGATTTATACGAACCCAACATAAATAATTCTTTCAGGATCATCTACTTTTTTACCATCTCTTATGCATTTTTATATTAAGATCTACACGTTTAATTTTCTTATAGACCCTATCAACAGAAAAAAATTAGTTTAAGATTTAGTATGTTGTTTAATGATTGAGATTTATAGAAAGTAAGAATCTTAATCGATCAAAAGGTGTCTCATTATTGTAAAAAAAGCTCTATCGTCAAATAAAAAATTTTTTTATCATTTATTATTTATGTGTCGCTTTTGATATATTATAAACGGCTTTTATGGATATTATGATTTTAATTTATAATTTTTTTGTGTCAATACAACCTAGGTATTAAATATAGAGATATAATTTAATAAAAAAAATTCAGTTAAAATAAACCAACAATAAACTCGCAATATTTTAGTCGAATTTAGAATTTAAATAGAGAAGATTCGGATAGTTATAATAACAATCATAATATAAAATATACTTGAGAAAATCAACAGTTTTTTTGAAATCTTCGTTTTAATACTTTGTATCGCTGATAGCCTTTGCGTCAAAAAATTTCCATATTTTTCTTTGATAGACATGTATTTTATAAGATGAAATCGGTTCTTATTAGGTTTCTAAACTATTTTAAATTGCAGAAATACTTCTACCGATACTAATTTACTTGAATGCTAATTTTTGTTTGTTTATACCTGAAAAATCCCGCAAAACTTTGAAACATAAATTTATCAAAAGATTACGATATTAATTAGGTTTGAAAAGCCGATTTGAATTGTTTCTATTCTAACTTACAATAGAATCATTTAAGTTTTTATTTCTTACAAACAGATAAATAAAGCTACTGATGTAATATTTTATTTTTTAAAAAAATTCTAATAAATGGTATTTAGTTTTGAAATAGTCGAATTATAATTCTTCAAAGCTAATTCATATGGAATCTTTTGAGTTAGAAAAGGATAAATAGAAACCAGTGTTTGAAAATTTGATGATAGGAATTGATTTTCGCGAATATTATGTTTCGAATGGTCAAATTATAATCTGTTTAATTTGATGCATATTGCATACCCATAAGTTTATATATTTTATAATAATAATTAACTCTTACCCCCAATTGATGCGAGTTTAAATAGTAAATGGTCTTTTATTATGACTACCAGCAAAAAGGAAAAGCAACACATGAAAACTGGAAAGAAGCAATAAAAAATGTATGTACTATCGGTAAAATAGAGACACTGGTTTATACCTTATAAAATACTGGGAATGCTGAAGAATGGTCAATAAATTCGAATGTTCATTTCTTTAGATACCGTATTGAACCGATGTGGGAAGATGATAAAAATATAAATGGAGGGAAATGGGTACTCAGTATGGAAAATAAATACATTTCGATGTAAGATCAAATGATTTGTAAAAAGGACAATTGCTTATTGTGTAAGTGAGCAAGCTGATGATGAAGTTATATGGATGCGTATTAAGTCCTAGAAAATATGTTCATAGAATTTCTATTTAGACCACTTTTAAATGAAGCGAAGTTTTCGAAATAGGGGAGTTATGGAAACGATTTGTAGATTTTACTGATCCTATTGGCTTCAAGGTTTATGAAAATGCATTGAAAGGTCATAGAGACAGAAAAATCGATCTTTTCCGCTATTGAAATAAATATAATTATATACTTAATATTTCAGAAAAATTTAGTTGCCTCGTTGCGTATTTTGCAATAAAATTGTGTATTATTTCCATAAGCAAGAGGGAAAATATGGTAGCCAAAAATATATATAAAATGTGCTTACGTGAATTCAATCAAGTTATATTGATAGAAACTTAAACTACAATATCAAGTTAACTCACAAATAAAATATTTTTGATTATTTTTCATCCGATATTATTCATATGTTTATGTTCTGAATTAAGAAGTTGGAAATAACGACGGAAACAATAGCATCCGTACAAACAAGATGGTTAAAGACATTTGAATTAATAATTCATGAAATATAAGGAGTATATAGGTTTATATTTGAAGATATATAATAGTACTGATATAGAAACTCGAATTAATAAGTCTTGAAAAAGAAGGTGGATTAAGGATTAGATTTGAAGAGGTATATAGGACTGATGAAACCACTTGAGTTAATAAGACTTTAAAAGCTAGAATATTGAATAGAGTTAATGAAAACAATTGAAATAATAATTATTGAAAAGATTTAATGTATTGTAGATTAGATTGTATTAAATATAAATATATTCTGCTATTTACAAGACAAAAATTATCCCATATGTTATAATATGAGACGGTGTGGTGACACGATATCATAGAAGGTACCTAAAGGAACTAGATCACGAACCAGGTTGAGCCACTTAGTCAAACCTTGGGATTGAGAAAAACCCTTGAATTAATAGGTCTCGAAAGAAGGAGGGGTATTGAAGAAGACTTTAGAGAGGAGAAGATAGCCAAAAGTATAAATACGCTGTGCATACTGAGAATCAAGCAAGCTGTGCCTGAGAACAAAAACTAAAATTACGACTATAAATATAACCCATAAATAAAAAAAACTTTCTGCTATTTATTTATATTCATCTAGAGTATATTTTGACGAAAAGAATAAAAATATATAATATAAAAACCAAGGCACAAATAAATATGAAGTTTTTCACAATTTTAAATTTTTATATGGTTTATTTCAATCCTTTACATACTCCTATAATGTAACGATTTCATTACGGGTTATTGTAACATTTAACTTTACCATTTGCTTATGCAAGAATTCGGAATGTCTATAGAGCAAATTTATGCGATAATTCTTTCGATATAACTCCTTTTCCATCTTATACACTTTTTAAGATTTTTTATTGATATTATTGCTTATGTATCTAGAATTAGGTATCATTAAACGTTTTTAATCAAAATATTTGTCAATAATCATAGAATCTTGACTTGACTACCCACGCATTTTTTTTTATTTAGGACATAATATTTAGTTTTTGCTACAACTTAATATTACATAAAAACAAAACTCAATTATTCTGCTGTTTATTTGTAGATTATTATCGAAATACATGTTAAAAGCTATATTTTTTTATAACAAAATCATCGTAAACCACATTGAAAATTGAACTAGCATCTGAACTGCCATAAAAATACAAGTATAAGGCAAATATAATACATATTTCGTAAAATGGCAACAGGTGACAACACAATACTATAAAAGACATCTCAAATAACATAAAGTCACAAATAAAATCGAAACATATATTCAAACTATAAGATTGAGGAAAACCCTCAAAATAATAGGTCCCGAAAAGAGGAGAGGTATCAAAGAATATGTAAGGGAAGAGGAAAAAACTGTGATTATAGATATAATATGCCCATGATAAAGCAACCACGTTATGCTTATAGGTAAAGTGTATGATTACGTTGTAAAATTAACCCATAAATAAAAGATATTCAATTACAATTAATATAAATAAAATAAAATAAAATAAATTTTATATAATTAAAGTACAAAGTCATTGAAAGAATATCTGCCTTTACATAAAAAAAAAATTAAATAAACTGAAAACTTTCATCAGTAATAAAATGCAATAGTATAGCATGGTAATAGTAGAAATAAATTTCATGGATACTTTTGAATTATTTTTAGCGTATATTATTACATTTCTTTTTTGAAATTTAAATTAAATTAATAAATAATATATCATAGATCCTCATGCGTTGCAATATATAAACTATACTTTGTTATACAATTCATAAAAATGATAAAATATGCGGAATATTAATTGTATTTATGATTTCATGCCATGCTTGTATATATAATGATTTATACCTTTTTTTTAAGTTATAGCTCAAAAATCTCTTTTTATTTTGCACAAAGTGTATTCTTATTTACATAATAAGAAGTTTTCTATGTTTTTATCAAAATAGAAAGTCATTATATCAGAAGGGTGAAATTCCAAAACAAATAGTGCAGTTATTCTTTTATTATCATCTTTAGACATTTAATATAAATACACACAATTAGTCTATTCATTTAATATTTGAACTCTAAAAATATTTAATAAACCTTATTTTTTTTGAAAATAGATTTCTAACATATACGATTTATGCATATTTAACGCTAATAGAATATGTAAGTCTATTACATGCCACCAATATACATAATATTATCAGAAAAGGAATAACAGTTTTTACTGATCACGTCAATTAATTCAAGTATTAGAATAACATCCCTTTCATAATAATTTTGGCTTTGATTACTGGAACCGATGTCCGATAATCGAGTCAAATATATTCAGTACCACAATAAAGTGCATATCTATGGCCTAACGATGTAATGAAATGTGGGTCGGCACACTAGTTTTTTGCTGTATTCCTTGCAACTAAGCGAAATGCCTTTTTGTTTAAAGATTTTCAAATTGTCTTACATAATGTCGATTCGAACCTAAAATCCTTAAATTTTAAAAAAATCGAAAAATAGTTAAACATTTCTATCGCCGCGCAGAATAAAAATTCCATATGTTAAAAAAACATCAATGTTATTTACATTTCACTAAGAAATAAATCCGCAATTAAATAACTATATATTAAGCTATAATTCATGTTCTTAGAAGATAAATATGATAAAAACATGTTATTTTTGATTAACTTGAGATCTTTCACATTTTTATTCTGCTTAAACATGATGATCGAATATATATCAATTTTACAGTTTTTCCAATAGAAATAGTATGCTTTTAAATTCCTTTAGACAACTCAATTTTTTAATTATTTAAATACTTGCATGTAAAATTTTATCGTACTTTAAATAAAAAAAATGTTATAGAAAGAAACAATATTTCAATTATGATTATTTGCATTTTTGTAGTAATATTTATATAGACATGTAAGAATTTTATCATAGTTTAACTTTTTTATTTATTAATTTGGGGTGAAATATATTCGCACATTTAATAAAATTAAAATTTTTTATGATTTTAAATTAACCTTAACATCAATTATTAAAAAATTAAGGATACAAAGTTGGATTATTAATTAGACATAAAAGAAAAACCACAAATTTTTATGATTTATAGTTTGCGCCGAACTTCAAGAAGGTTTCGTGTTTTTACAATGATTATTAGCTTTTAATATATAAAACGTAATGTGATATAAATTTATATTACTATTGTAATAACAAAATTCTTACGAGCGATTTCAAGATAAAATTTTAGAAAATTTGTGTGATTTTTTATGCTACATTGAGCATGTATAAAGCTATATTTTATGCATAATTATTATTTTGATATTAATGCGTGCGATATTTTCTAATTAAAAAAATATTCTGATTCATTCTCACTGTAATCGTATAAAAATCAACTTTTAATCAGAATAAAACACATGATTATATATATTAAAAACAGAAAAAATTACTTTATTTTGGCTACATTCATGTTAAAATATTTTTCTCATATATTAGATGTTGCAAAGCGAAAAAAATTAAAGTGCAATGCTAAATTTAAAAATTAACTATGTAACTTATCTATTTAGAATAATATTTGACATTTTCTACAAATTGCAATTTTTGTTTCGCAAAACAACAAATTCACTGTAAATTACATTTAAAAATATATTTTTAAATAAAAAAACACCCTTCAAAAGCTAATATGAATAATGCTAACTACTTTTAGCTATTTTTTTTTAAAAATTTGTTTGTAGATAATTCACGGTTGTTCTATTTTACGTTTAAATTAAATAAAACATTTCAATCGAAATTTAAAATTTCTGCTACATCAGCTCGAAATTGTGTTCATAAAATTATTAACGATTTTGAATAAGAAAAAATATGATAAAGGTATTTTTGCAATAACCGTTAAAGATAGAAAGAATTATTTTCTAAAAAAAAAAAGAATAATATCTATAAAAATTGTAATAATACTTGTTTAATATTACATATTGATATAACATCAAAAAAAACGATGTATTAGAGGCAGTTTTTTAAGAATATGTTTAAGATAGCTTTGTGTGGGAAATACTCTGTCAAATCGTGATTTAAAGCTAGAATTTATTCAAAATAGAAAAACAAAAACTGTGATTTTTTTGCCAGTTGAACTTACATAATCATTATTTTTTATAACAGTGATTAATAGTTTATATAACGTTGTGGTTTTGATGGTAATACCAGAAGGACTACAAGAATATCTCATGACTACACAAAAAATTAGTATTTATGTGATTTATCTGTTGCTTTAAAAGCTTACATAATTTCGTTTAATCACAAAAGAAATGAAAGAATAATATTTTTTCGATTTACAAGATCTTTTTATCAAAAAAGGTTTTTTGTTCTACATATATCAATTAGCCTATTATTGATTTTATATTCGTCTTATTAGTACAAAAGTGAAACACAAATTTGTGATTCATACTGCCATTAACATTTTTCTAAATAAATAGCTCTATTAATTTTTTATTATGATATGGAATTTTATTATTTGTTTTCTAATTTTATTGTGGATCATTTAACAATAAAAGCTTATAAAATCCTTTTAAATTAAATGGGATTTTTTTCATCGATAAGGCCTTTATTTATTGAGCTTTCTCTTGAAATAATGCTAAATCCTTTATTACGTATGTAATTCTCTACCATTTGTGTGGCTGTTTATTTGTTTGCAAGTCATTAAGTAAATTTTATTATTTTGAAATTTTTTTATGAACAAAAAACGATATATATATGGCTTTAAGAAGCATCATTTATATTTATAAAAACAACTTTTTGGTTTATTTACAATATAGTTTTATACTGTGTTTCCGATTGAATTTTTATTCACAAGAAAAATCTAGTAATAAATGAACAATTATAGGTGAAAACAATGAAGAGATTTTATAGATAAAGTTGCGAACCTAAATACATCTTAACAATAGAAAAAAAACGCGCATATTTTAATCTTTTTTAACTGAAAAAACATAAAAAGAAGTTATTAAGTTACTATGGCTGTTTTACCCATAAATAATAATTCCAAGTTTATTGGAATCATAGTGAATTTGGCAATTCTTGTTTCCATTAATTATATCCAGTTTAGATAACTAAAAATTTTTCAATCATCGAATATTTACAATTATGCACAAATTTTTGAAGGTAAAAATTACAAATATTATCTTACTTTTAAAATATAGGTAACAAAATGATAATAT
>NW_028232882.1:37572500-37577500 GCF_057557595.1 Rhyacophila brunnea | reverse complement strand
CTAACCTAACCTAACCTAACCTAACCTAACCTAACCTAACCTAACCTAACCTAACCTAACCTAACCTAACCTAACCTAACCTAACCTAACCTAACCTAACCTAACCTAACCTAACCTAACCTAACCTAACCTAACCTAACCTAACCTAACCTAACCTAACCTAACCTAACCTAACCTAACCTAACCTAACCTAACCTAACCTAACCTAACCTAACCTAACCTAACCTAACCTAACCTAACCTAACCTAACCTAACCTAACCTAACCTAACCTAACCTAACCTAACCTAACCTAACCTAACCTAACCTAACCTAACCTAACCTAACCTAACCTAACCTAACCTAACCTAACCTAACCTAACCTAACCTAACCTAACCTAACCTAACCTAACCTAACCTAACCTAACCTAACCTAACCTAACCTAACCTAACCTAACCTAACCTAACCTAACCTAACCTAACCTAACCTAACCTAACCTAACCTAACCTAACCTAACCTAACCTAACCTAACCTAACCTAACCTAACCTAACCTAACCTAACCTAACCTAACCTAACCTAACCTAACCTAACCTAACCTAACCTAACCTAACCTAACCTAACCTAACCTAACCTAACCTAACCTAACCTAACCTAACCTAACCTAACCTAACCTAACCTAACCTAACCTAACCTAACCTAACCTAACCTAACCTAACCTAACCTAACCTAACCTAACCTAACCTAACCTAACCTAACCTAACCTAACCTAACCTAACCTAACCTAACCTAACCTAACCTAACCTAACCTAACCTAACCTAACCTAACCTAACCTAACCTAACCTAACCTAACCTAACCTAACCTAACCTAACCTAACCTAACCTAACCTAACCTAACCTAACCTAACCTAACCTAACCTAACCTAACCTAACCTAACCTAACCTAACCTAACCTAACCTAACCTAACCTAACCTAACCTAACCTAACCTAACCTAACCTAACCTAACCTAACCTAACCTAACCTAACCTAACCTAACCTAACCTAACCTAACCTAACCTAACCTAACCTAACCTAACCTAACCTAACCTAACCTAACCTAACCTAACCTAACCTAACCTAACCTAACCTAACCTAACCTAACCTAACCTAACCTAACCTAACCTAACCTAACCTAACCTAACCTAACCTAACCTAACCTAACCTAACCTAACCTAACCTAACCTAACCTAACCTAACCTAACCTAACCTAACCTAACCTAACCTAACCTAACCTAACCTAACCTAACCTAACCTAACCTAACCTAACCTAACCTAACCTAACCTAACCTAACCTAACCTAACCTAACCTAACCTAACCTAACCTAACCTAACCTAACCTAACCTAACCTAACCTAACCTAACCTAACCTAACCTAACCTAACCTAACCTAACCTAACCTAACCTAACCTAACCTAACCTAACCTAACCTAACCTAACCTAACCTAACCTAACCTAACCTAACCTAACCTAACCTAACCTAACCTAACCTAACCTAACCTAACCTAACCTAACCTAACCTAACCTAACCTAACCTAACCTAACCTAACCTAACCTAACCTAACCTAACCTAACCTAACCTAACCTAACCTAACCTAACCTAACCTAACCTAACCTAACCTAACCTAACCTAACCTAACCTAACCTAACCTAACCTAACCTAACCTAACCTAACCTAACCTAACCTAACCTAACCTAACCTAACCTAACCTAACCTAACCTAACCTAACCTAACCTAACCTAACCTAACCTAACCTAACCTAACCTAACCTAACCTAACCTAACCTAACCTAACCTAACCTAACCTAACCTAACCTAACCTAACCTAACCTAACCTAACCTAACCTAACCTAACCTAACCTAACCTAACCTAACCTAACCTAACCTAACCTAACCTAACCTAACCTAACCTAACCTAACCTAACCTAACCTAACCTAACCTAACCTAACCTAACCTAACCTAACCTAACCTAACCTAACCTAACCTAACCTAACCTAACCTAACCTAACCTAACCTAACCTAACCTAACCTAACCTAACCTAACCTAACCTAACCTAACCTAACCTAACCTAACCTAACCTAACCTAACCTAACCTAACCTAACCTAACCTAACCTAACCTAACCTAACCTAACCTAACCTAACCTAACCTAACCTAACCTAACCTAACCTAACCTAACCTAACCTAACCTAACCTAACCTAACCTAACCTAACCTAACCTAACCTAACCTAACCTAACCTAACCTAACCTAACCTAACCTAACCTAACCTAACCTAACCTAACCTAACCTAACCTAACCTAACCTAACCTAACCTAACCTAACCTAACCTAACCTAACCTAACCTAACCTAACCTAACCTAACCTAACCTAACCTAACCTAACCTAACCTAACCTAACCTAACCTAACCTAACCTAACCTAACCTAACCTAACCTAACCTAACCTAACCTAACCTAACCTAACCTAACCTAACCTAACCTAACCTAACCTAACCTAACCTAACCTAACCTAACCTAACCTAACCTAACCTAACCTAACCTAACCTAACCTAACCTAACCTAACCTAACCTAACCTAACCTAACCTAACCTAACCTAACCTAACCTAACCTAACCTAACCTAACCTAACCTAACCTAACCTAACCTAACCTAACCTAACCTAACCTAACCTAACCTAACCTAACCTAACCTAACCTAACCTAACCTAACCTAACCTAACCTAACCTAACCTAACCTAACCTAACCTAACCTAACCTAACCTAACCTAACCTAACCTAACCTAACCTAACCTAACCTAACCTAACCTAACCTAACCTAACCTAACCTAACCTAACCTAACCTAACCTAACCTAACCTAACCTAACCTAACCTAACCTAACCTAACCTAACCTAACCTAACCTAACCTAACCTAACCTAACCTAACCTAACCTAACCTAACCTAACCTAACCTAACCTAACCTAACCTAACCTAACCTAACCTAACCTAACCTAACCTAACCTAACCTAACCTAACCTAACCTAACCTAACCTAACCTAACCTAACCTAACCTAACCTAACCTAACCTAACCTAACCTAACCTAACCTAACCTAACCTAACCTAACCTAACCTAACCTAACCTAACCTAACCTAACCTAACCTAACCTAACCTAACCTAACCTAACCTAACCTAACCTAACCTAACCTAACCTAACCTAACCTAACCTAACCTAACCTAACCTAACCTAACCTAACCTAACCTAACCTAACCTAACCTAACCTAACCTAACCTAACCTAACCTAACCTAACCTAACCTAACCTAACCTAACCTAACCTAACCTAACCTAACCTAACCTAACCTAACCTAACCTAACCTAACCTAACCTAACCTAACCTAACCTAACCTAACCTAACCTAACCTAACCTAACCTAACCTAACCTAACCTAACCTAACCTAACCTAACCTAACCTAACCTAACCTAACCTAACCTAACCTAACCTAACCTAACCTAACCTAACCTAACCTAACCTAACCTAACCTAACCTAACCTAACCTAACCTAACCTAACCTAACCTAACCTAACCTAACCTAACCTAACCTAACCTAACCTAACCTAACCTAACCTAACCTAACCTAACCTAACCTAACCTAACCTAACCTAACCTAACCTAACCTAACCTAACCTAACCTAACCTAACCTAACCTAACCTAACCTAACCTAACCTAACCTAACCTAACCTAACCTAACCTAACCTAACCTAACCTAACCTAACCTAACCTAACCTAACCTAACCTAACCTAACCTAACCTAACCTAACCTAACCTAACCTAACCTAACCTAACCTAACCTAACCTAACCTAACCTAACCTAACCTAACCTAACCTAACCTAACCTAACCTAACCTAACCTAACCTAACCTAACCTAACCTAACCTAACCTAACCTAACCTAACCTAACCTAACCTAACCTAACCTAACCTAACCTAACCTAACCTAACCTAACCTAACCTAACCTAACCTAACCTAACCTAACCTAACCTAACCTAACCTAACCTAACCTAACCTAACCTAACCTAACCTAACCTAACCTAACCTAACCTAACCTAACCTAACCTAACCTAACCTAACCTAACCTAACCTAACCTAACCTAACCTAACCTAACCTAACCTAACCTAACCTAACCTAACCTAACCTAACCTAACCTAACCTAACCTAACCTAACCTAACCTAACCTAACCTAACCTAACCTAACCTAACCTAACCTAACCTAACCTAACCTAACCTAACCTAACCTAACCTAACCTAACCTAACCTAACCTAACCTAACCTAACCTAACCTAACCTAACCTAACCTAACCTAACCTAACCTAACCTAACCTAACCTAACCTAACCTAACCTAACCTAACCTAACCTAACCTAACCTAACCTAACCTAACCTAACCTAACCTAACCTAACCTAACCTAACCTAACCTAACCTAACCTAACCTAACCTAACCTAACCTAACCTAACCTAACCTAACCTAACCTAACCTAACCTAACCTAACCTAACCTAACCTAACCTAACCTAACCTAACCTAACCTAACCTAACCTAACCTAACCTAACCTAACCTAACCTAACCTAACCTAACCTAACCTAACCTAACCTAACCTAACCTAACCTAACCTAACCTAACCTAACCTAACCTAACCTAACCTAACCTAACCTAACCTAACCTAACCTAACCTAACCTAACCTAACCTAACCTAACCTAACCTAACCTAACCTAACCTAACCTAACCTAACCTAACCTAACCTAACCTAACCTAACCTAACCTAACCTAACCTAACCTAACCTAACCTAACCTAACCTAACCTAACCTAACCTAACCTAACCTAACCTAACCTAACCTAACCTAACCTAACCTAACCTAACCTAACCTAACCTAACCTAACCTAACCTAACCTAACCTAACCTAACCTAACCTAACCTAACCTAACCTAACCTAACCTAACCTAAC